>NC_083238.1:63491526-63775979 GCF_032191835.1 Heteronotia binoei
TCCCCTCTTAAAGCTGGCTATGCTTGTAGATGCCACCACCTCCTGTGGCAGTGAATTCCACATGTTAATCACCCTTTGAGTGAAGAAGTACTGCCTTTTATCCGTTTTAACCCGACTGCTCAGCAATTTCATTGAATGCCCACAAGTTCTTGTATTGTGAGAAAGGGAGAAAAGTACTTCTTTCTCTACTTTCTCCATCCCAGGCATAATCTTGTAAACCTCTATCATGTCATCCTGCAGTCGACATTTCTCCAAGCTAAAGAGCCCCAAGCGTTTTAACCTTTCTTCATTGGGAAAGTGTTCCAAACCTTTAATCATTCTAGTTGCCCTTTTCTGGACTTTTTCCAATGCTATAATATTCTTTTTGAGCTGCGGTGACCAGAATTGTACACAGCATTCCAAATGAGACCACACCATCGATTTGAGCAGCCATGGATGGGTCTAGATTCAGGGGACCACCAATGCCATATCAGTCTGAAGCAACAGAACTATGTTCATGCACACGAAAGCTCACAGCATCTCCTGTCCCCTGGCCCAAAGGACGTTCGACTTGCCTCTGCCAGGGCCTTTTCAGCCTTGGCCCCGGCCTGGTGGGATCAGCTCCCTGTGGAGATCTAGGCCCTGCCTGAATTAATGCCATTTTGTAGGGGCTGCAAGATGGAGCTATTTCGCAGGGCCTTCAGTTGAGGCAGCGGACGTCCTTATTTCCATCTGCTTGGCCTCTGTTACTTGTCATGATGCTATCTTATTTTAATCTTATCTTAATTTATTATTCCATCTCTGGGCCTGCTGTTGTATTGATATATATATATATATATATATATATATATATATATATATATATATATATATATATATATATATATAATGTGCCCAGTTGGAAACTGCCACCTGTGACGTAGATGTTGTTTGTTTTATTGTATCCTCTGGTTTTAGCTTGTAGTTTTTAATAGTTTTAACTTTTGTTGTTATCCACCCTACACCCACTCGTGGGAAAGGGCAGAATATAAATTAACAAATTAACTTAAAATGAAATGAAATACCCAGAATTGAACTTTCTTTGCCTTAAAGGTGCCAGCAGGCGCAAACTTTGTTCCACTGAGGCGTCTGTCGTTTTGCAAAGCAGCAGTTATTTATTTATTTGTTTGTTTTGCTCCGTTTCTATCCTGCCCTCCCCACAAAAGCAGGCTCAGGGCGGCTTACATGTTCATGGAAATACATGGAATATAAAATTACATTAAGACATAAAAACATACAAATCAAAACATTTCAAGTGCTATAATGATCTTTAAATGAGCTCCCTCGTCACCCTGCCTAGAGGGGAAGCTGTGTTCCAGCTTCTTCATGTTGAACCCATTTTTATCCTGTTTTCTTCCTTTATGCCCATGGGGGGGGGGGGTGCAAAGTGGAAGGGCATGTTCCAGTAAAGAGGCACACGTCTGCACCATATCTGGGGCGAGTAGTTTTGCGTCAGGTGGCAGGATGTGTTTCGGAGCTCTTTCTAAGGGATAATTGGGCGGTTGATCTTTAGGATGCCTTTGATCCTCCTCCTGAGTGGAGTCGGCCACACGGAAGTGGCTCGTCTTTGATCTTCCATTTCTCTTCCAAGGGAGAGAGAGGCCAGTTGGGAGCAGTCTGAAGCAGCACAGGAAGGTTTCAGGAAGGTGTTTTGATCATAACCTCCTCTTCCCACCCCCCAAGAAAGTAGCATCTGGCCATTAGATCTGAGTGGCAGAGAAGGAGTTGAGATCTCCCACCCCCTTGTGGATCTGGGGCTTTTTCTTTAATTTCCTAACATATTTCTGAACATTGGAAGAAATGCAAAGTGGGGGGAAGAGAAATACATTTGTGGGAATGTGCTGGCTGCAACCCTGTATGCTGCTTAGATGCCATTGGCCAACGGGATTTAAATTGAAAAAGAATTGAAAATGCGAAACCTTCCATGGCCTTGAACCCCCATATCTGCAAGACCCCCATTCTCTGCCATGACAGCTTTGCTCATTGGAACAGGGACTTCTGCAGGTGCCAACCTGTAAATGGGCAAACTCAACATTTCTTCAATATATTTATTCAATATATTTCTTCAAATATATTAGAAGTAGGAAACCAGCCAGGGAAGCAGTGGGGCCCTTGGATGACCATGGGGTAAAAGGATTACTGAAGGAGGATGGGGAAATGCTGAGAAGCTGAATGCATTTTTTTGCCTCCGTCTTCACCGTGGAAGATGAGAAGTGTTTGCCCGCCCAGAACCACTAATATTGGAAGGGGTGTTGAAAGACCTGAGTCAGATTGAGGTGACAAAAGAGGAGGTCCTACAACTGATAGACAAATTAAAAACTAATAAGTCACCGGGTCCGGATGGCATACATCCGAGAGTTCTGAAAGAACTCAAAGTTGAACTTGTGGATCTTCTAACAAAAATCTGTAATCTTTCATTGAAATCTGCCTCCGTTCCTGAGGACTGGAAGGTAGCAAATGTCACCCCCATCTTTAAAAAGGGTTCCAGAGGAGATCCGGGAAATTACAGGCCAGTCAGTCTGACTTCAATACCGGGAAAGTTGGTAGAAACCATTATCAAGGACAGAATGAGTAGGCACATTGATGAACACGGGTTATTGAGGAAGACTCAGCATGGGTTCTGCAAGGGAAGATCTTGTCTCACTAACCTGTTACATTTCTTTGAGGGGGTGAACAAACATGTGGACAAAGGAGACCCGATAGATGTTGTTTACCTTGACTTCAGAAAGCTTTTGATAAAGTTCCTCATCAAAGGCTCCTTAGAAAGCTTGAGAGTCATGGAGTAAAAGGACAGGTCCTCTTGTGGATCAAAAACTGGCTGAGTAATAGGAAGCAGAGAGTGAGTATAAATGGGCAGTCTTTGCAGTGGAGGACGGTAAGCAGTGGGGTGCCGCAGGGCTCGGTACTGGGTCCCATCCTCTTTAACTTGTTCATAAATGATTTAGAGTTGGGAGTGAGCAGTGAAGTGGCCAAATTTGCGGATGACACTAAATTGTCAGGGTGGTGAGAACCAGAGAGGATTGTGAGGAACTCCAAAGGGATCTGTTGAGGCTGGGTGAGTGGGCGTCAACGTGGCAGATGCGGTTCAATGTGGCCAAGTGCAAAGTAATGCACATTGGGGCCAAGAATCCCAGCTACAAATACAAGTTGATGGGGTGTGAACTGTCAGAGACAGACCAAGAGAGAGATCTTGGGGTCATGGTAGATAATTCACTGAAAATGTCAAGACAGTGTGCGTTTGCAATAAAAAAGGCCAACGCCATGCTGGGAATTATTAGGAAGGGAATTGAAAACAAATCAGCAGTATCATAATGCCTCTGTATAAATCGATGGTGCGGTCTCATTTGGAGTACTGTGTGCAGTTCTGGTCGCCGCACCTCAAAAAGGATATTATAGCATTGGAGAAAGTTCAGAAAAGGGCAACTAAAATGATTAAAGGGCTGGAACACCTTCCCTATGAAGAAAGGTTGAAACGCTTAGGGCTCTTTAGCTTGGAGAAACGTCGACTGAGGGTGACATGATAGAAGTTTACAAGATAATGCATGGGATGGAGAAAGTAGAGAAAGAAGTACTTTTCTCCCTTTCTCACAATACAAGAACTCGTGGGCATTCGATGAAATTGCTGAGCAGACAGGTTAAAACGGATAAAAGGAAGTACTTCTTCACCCAAAGGGTGATTAACATGTGGAATTCACTGCCACAGGAGGTGGTGGCGTCCACAAGCATAGCCACCTTCAAGAAGGGGTTAGATAAAAATATGGAGCAGAGGTCCATCAGTGGCTATTAGCCACAGTGTGTGTGTGTGTGTGTGTGTGTGTGTGTGTGTGTATATATATATATATATATATATATATATATATATATATATATATATATATATATATATAATATATATATATATATATATATTTGGCCGCTGTGTGACACAGAATGTTGGACTGGATGGGCCATTGGCCTGATCTAACATGGCTTCTCTTATGTTCTTAACAACTGCCCGTACAGTGCCTTCTTTGTGGTGGTCCCCTCCTTATGGAACGGCCTGCCTGAGGAAGTCAGGAAAGCTCCCACTCTCCTAGCTTTCCACAAACTATGCAAAACTGAATTATTCAAGAAGGCCTTCTAAGGCCTTTTGCTCTGAACAAAATGCTTTACAGCAGGTGTGGCCAACGGTAGCTCTCCAGATGGCCATCGGGGTGACCAACGGTAGCTCCCCAGCATGGCCAATGGCTGGGGCTGATGGAAGTTGTAGGCAAAAAACATCTGGAGAGCTACCATTGGCCACCCCTGCTTACAGATGTACTTGGGAAAATGATTAGGGACTGTGGTCTAGGCTGCTGTGGATAGTTTACTATAAGGAGGGTTCCACCTTGTTTAATGGGTTAATACTTAGGTTTTGCTTCAGTTCTGTCCTTGAGTCTTCTGCAACCCAGTCCTCTTGCACTGCTGATTGAACGTCCCGTCCTCTTGATGGTCTTAACTCCCTCTGCAGAATCTGCCTTCAGTCCAAGTGAGGCAGGCAAAGATTAAATGACAGCAATAAGTTTCTGGTGAGCAGCCGTCCTGGTCTGAAGCAATAGAAGGAAGAGCCAGTTTGGTGTAGTGGTGAAGTGTGTGGACTCTTATCTGGGAGAACTGGTTTGATTCCCACTCCTCACTTGCAGCTGCTGGAATGGCCTTGGGTCATCCATAGCTCTTATCTGGGAGAACCGGGTTTGATTCCCCATTCCTCCACTTGCAGCTGCTGGAATGGCCTTGGGTCAGCCAGAGCTCTCTTATCTGGGAGAACCAGGTTTGATTTCCCACTCCTCCACTTGCAGCTGCTGGGATGGCCTTGGGTCAGCCATAGCTCTTATCTGGGAGAACCGGGTTTGATTCCCCACTCCTCCACTTGCACCTGCAGGAATGGCCTTGGGGTCAGCCATAGTTCTCTTATCTGAGAGAACCAGGCTTGATTCCCCACTCCTCCACTTGCACCTGCTGGAATGGCCTTGGGTCAGCCATAGCTCTCACAGAAGTTGTCCTTGAAAGGGCAGCTGCTGTGAGAACCCTCTCAGCCCAACTCACCACACAGGGTGTCTGTTTGGGGGGTAGAAGATAAAGGAGATTGTGAGCCTCTCTGAGTCTCTGATTCACAGAGAAGGGTGGGGTGTAAAATCTGCAGTCTTCTTCTTCTAGAACAAGTTTTGAGTCCAGGAGCACCTTTTAGACCAACAGAGTTTAATTCTGGCTCTAAGCTGCTTAAACTTTGTTGGTCTTGTTGGGGGGGGGAGAGACGGTGGCTCATTGGTAGAGCATCTGCTTCATAAGCAGGAGGTCCCAGGTTCAATCCCCAGCATCTCCAACTAAAAAGGGTCCAGGCAAGTGGGTGTGAAATACCTCAGCTTGAGACCTTGGAGAGCTGCTGCCAGTCTGAGTAGACAAGACTGACTTGGATGAACCCAGGGGGGTCTGACTCAGTAGAAGGCAGCTTCAGATGTTCATATGTCTTAAAGGTGCCATTAATAAATATATAAATAATTGCTAATCATGCAGGCTTGAAGTCTTTGCTGTCAGAGTCCAACCAAGGCTGCAGTTCTCGACACTCTTGCCTGGGAGTGAGTCGAACTCCACGGGACTGACTTCTCGATAGAGATGCTTAAGGCTGCATTTTGTGTACCTCTGATGTCTGTGGGACTTAAGAGGGCCAATCAAGTAGGGGGAGGGGAGGCTGGCACCAGATTCACAAGTGCTCCTCCCCCTCCCTGTTCCACATCTGGGGGTGGCCATATGGGATCCGGTAAATGTTCAGGAAAGCTGCCTTCCCCAAACGTTGGTTCAGGGGCTCCAAACCAAGCCAAATTTATGACAAACTTTGCTTCATGAACTGGTTTGTGCCCATCCCTAGAGGTGGACTCCTCTCTTGAAGTCTCGTGCCAGAAGGGTAGATCCTTCATTCCCTGGGACAAAATAAGAGCCCGCAGGGTCCTGTTACCCTGACAGGAAGCCAGCAAGTTCATGAGAAGTCTTCTGTTGTGTCAGTTTGGGATCTTCCTTTGCAAAAGAGTTAGTTTGTACCACAATATAGATAAAACCCAAACACATTGACAGGGAAATAATTCTGACCCGCTTGCATTAATCACTCGGTGCAAAGGCTAGTGGAGAAATTCATGGTGAAAGATGAGGCAGAAGACAGACGTCCTCTAGGTAAGCTCTCAGGGCCGCCATAATTAAAGTTGTAAATTCTCACAGTTGACACAGATTCTGACAAGACTGTGTGCATTTCTGCCTTCCAGTGTTCACTTAAGACTCTTGTGGGCTTCAGTCAGAGCGTTGCCGATGGAAGGAGCAAAAGGTCAGGCCTAGTTATGTACGTTCATTTTAATACGCAATAAATATTTATATGCCTCGGCTTGCAGGGCACTGCCACAATTGCAGTAAATAAGGATTTATTGCCATGCATGCAAATCTCCATCTTGCTGAAGTTTCTTTTTTAATTTACTCAACAAAATGTAAACTTCTTGCTCATTGCTAAATTAGTTTAAAATCAGGATTTGAGACATGGTCATGCTTGTTCCCAACAGTGAGTAATTGGGGGGGGGGGGGCAGAATGATGTCTGGGTCTTTGCAATATTATGGTCTGCTGATTGGGAATGGGTGTGAGCACGCGCACACACACACACACAGAGGTGGTTCCTCTACATGACTGGACATTGTATCTCTGGACAGCTGTGTCCTGCAAAGTCACTCTGCTCAGCAGAATTGGGCAGAGATGCGATGGACTGGGGAAGGCAGGGAAAAGCCAGGCTGCACAGTCTCTGCAGACAGCCAACAGGGAACAAACTATATGGATTCCACCCTCATCTCCTCAGGGCCAGCCCTAGACTCTCTGGCACCCTAGGCAAGGCTCATTCTGGCACCCTCCTGCACTGATAATGTCACCGAGTCACATGGGGGGTGCCCCATTTGGCACACCCAGAAGGTTGCCGCCCTAGGACATCACCTAGTTTGCCCAGTAACAGGGCCAGCTCTGCCTCAGAAGCAACCCCTTAGCAGATAAGAATTATCGCTGAAGCTACGTTGCACATTGTGAGGGCAATGAGTATCTATAGCATTTTGTTGATATAATCAGGGCTTTTTTTGTAGCAGGGACTCCTTTGCATATTAGGCCACACCCCTCTTGTGTAGCCAATCCTCCAAGAGCTTACAGTAGGCCTGTAACAAGAGTCTTGTAAGCTCTTGGAGGATTGGCTACACAAAAAAAGCCCTGGATATGATGGGACTGAATGTGACACATGCAGAATGATGGTTGTCTAGGGCACAGGGGTGCCTTCAGGATGCTTCAAGGAGTTCCAAATAGAAGCTAGAGGGGACATGCCGCAACGATCTTGGGAGGTAACGGAAAGTTCAGTTCTGCTTGGTCTCTGGCCCATTCCTCTAAGAGAGCCAGTTTGGTGCAGTGGTTAAGTGTGTGGGAGAACCGGGTTTGATTCCCTACTCCTCCACTTGCAGCTGCTGGAATGGCCTTGGGTCAACCATAGCTATCGCAGGAGTTGTCCTTGAAAGGGCTCTCTCTGAAATGCCTTCACTCATGAACCTGCATGAAGCTCCAGGAACAGCTCGAAAGTTAATGCTGGTTGACCTGCCACAAACTTGACTTTGCGAACCACAAAACAGCCAAAATTCATCATGAACTTATAGACATTTGTGTCTGAAGGTCTCTCCTGTAGGTACAATGCCCCCATACACCCATATACAGGATGCCCAATAAGCCAGTCATTTGTGATAAAGTACTCTAGATTAGTCTTCTTTCTCCTCTTTTCACCGCAACCTGAATGTGAACTGGATTGAATAAGTGAATGTTTACGGCGGGTGGGGGGGGGGGTTGCAATATGCTTCTTGGAAGATTTATTTACTGCACTCCCACCTCTTCCGTTGAAAACAGTTGAATTATGCCATTAAGGTGTTGTTTCACTCCATACAACTACAGTGTGACATGGGATGCTACTGTACACAGTCAGGTAATGTACAGTTGTCATGGTCTCCGTGTTATGACAGTTCTGTGGGGAGGGGCTCCATGGCTTTCATTAGATTCCTCTGAAGATTTATGAACCCCCCCCCAAAAAAGGGGGGGTTAAGAACTGCAGTTGCCAGGCGTAGAATCTGGTTAAATTTCATAAACTCTGAGGAAGAGGGGGCGGGGGTTGACCTGTAGCAGTTTAAATTATTGTCTTTATTGTCACTATTTCCATATTTGCAGCTGTTTTCTTTCCTGCCAAAAGCCTGATTTCTCAGTGTATGCTTACAATTTATGAGCCTTAAATCTTTAGTGTATGCTTAAATTTATGAACCTGTATCTTCCTAAAAGCCAAAGAGGAAAAGCTAGCAACCAGGTTGGTGGAAGAGGTGGACACACATGGTGTGGGATGGTGGCTCAGTGGTGGTAGGGGAGGGATGGTGTCTCAGTGGTACAGCACCTGCTTGGTAAGCAGAAGGTCCCTGGTTCAATCCTCGGCATCTCCCACTAAAAAGGGTCCAGGCAAATAGGTGTGAAAAACCTCAGCTGGAGACCCTGGAGAGCCACTGCACTGCCAGTCTGAGGAGACAAGACTGACGTTGATGGACCCAGGGTCTGATTCAGTAGAAGGCAGCTTCATGTGTTCTAGCTCTGCAATGAGAATGAGGTGTCCTCCTCTTCTTCTTCTTCTTCTTCTTCTTCTTCTTCTTCTTCTTCTTCTTCTTCTTCTTCTTCTTCTCCTTCTCCTTCTTCTTCTCCTTCTTCTTCCAGAAACAGGCTGATTCAGCACATGGACTTCAGCTCTGCTGAAAAGCTGATGCTCATCCTGAAAAGCTCATCCTGCTTCTGAGCAGATGTGCCTGGGAGGCCCTCAGCAGGGCCTGAAGTGGAGCCCCTGATGCCCACCACACAGGCCATTCTGCTGCTGAACGTGGAAGTCCCATTTTGCTGCCCTGGCTAAGAGCCATGCGTTGGCCTGTCTGTTCATTTGTCCGGCTCTTTCTGAAAGCCATCTAAGGCAGTGCAAACACAGATGTGGTGAGAGGAAAGCGGATGTTTTGAGCGGCTATAGTTCAGCCCTCTTTCATTAGAGTCTTCCGAGAGGTGGCTAGGTTGTGCCTTCTCCCAAGTAGATTTACATGATCAATTTTCTACTCGTGGGTTTATGTTGGAGTGAGCAACTTGGCATCCCTGGACATTGTGGGGTGCTGCATCACTCTAAGGGTGCCTAGGTGTGATCTCCTTGTATGGGATGCCTCTCTTTGTCTGCACCTGGGAGCTGCCCTCTGACCCTTCTTTCTCTCTCCTTTGTCCTCTCACTCCATTCACATGGCCTTCCATGGAGACATAAGTCTCTGCAGGTCTCTTCTGTAGAGACCATGCTCCCAGACTCCCACACACAGGATGCCAGACAAATGCTAGTCATTTGTGATAGAGAAAGGACTCTTTAGATTAAGTTTATTTCTCCTCTTTCGACTGCAACATGAACATGAGCTGCGTCTACTTGAATAAATGTAAGGTTACCGGTGTGTGTGTGTGTGGGGGGGGGGTTGCAATATGCTTCTTGGGAGATGTATTTACTTCACTGAATATCACACTTCTACGACTGGGCAGACTCTGCTATATTTATTAAATATCCCAGTAATTTGTTCCTTGGTTTTATGATGCATAGAGCTGTCCAGCTGTATGGTAAACAGCTGCCATACATACCTTGAGAATGACACCATATGACTCCCCCCAAAACACACACAAACACTGAATTCCTGAGGGAATTTTTTTTAGGAAGCCAGCTTCAGGAGGATGATTTACATGCCAAAGTCCATCCGTCCATGGGCTTCTGTTCTTGTAGGAGCCAGTTTGGTGTAGTGGTGAAGTGTGCGGACTCTTATCTGAGAGAACCCTCATCAGATTTGCTCACCAAGGGCTGGCTCCCGTAGGAAGTGAAGTGTTACAATACCGTCCTGGTGCTCGCTTTTAGCCAGTTCCTTAATAATTCATGTTCTCCATTCCCCGTAAAGCGTTTCTTTCCTCCACTAGCCTCACTTGGAAACTAACCCCAAATCCTCCCCCCTCCCTTCCCACCAGCCTTCTGCCTTCAGGTTTATTGCAGGACAAACATCTCACACTAGTCATCTGCTGTGTGTCAGAGAAAAGAAAACCAAGTTCTCCCCTTTGTGTTTGGCATTTGGCACCACGGTCTGCAATGCACACCTGCAGGTTGTGTGGCCTACTGGACCAGGTGTTTGGCCACTGCAGCCACATGCATTCCATCTCTCATCAGTTTGGTGTAGTGGTTAAGTGCACAGACTCTTATCTGGGAGAACCAGGTTTGTTTCCCCACTCCTCCACTTGCAGCTGCTGGAATGGCCTTGGGTCAGCCATAGCTCTCTTATCTGGGAGAACCGGGTTTGATTCCCCACTCCTCCACTTGCAGCTGCTGGAATGCTCTTGGGTCAGCCAGAGCTCTCTTATCTGGGAGAGCCGGGTTTGATTCCCCACTCCTCCACTTGCAGCTGCTGGAATGGCCTTGGGTCAGCCATAGCTCTCTTATCTGAGAGAACTGGGTTTGATTCCCCACTCTTCCACTTGCAGCTGCTGGAATGGCCTTGGGTCAGCCATAGCTCTCTTCTCTGGGAGAACCGGGTTGGATTCCCCACTCCTCCCCTTGCACCTGCTGGAATGGCCTTGGGTCAGCCATAGTTCTCTTATCTGGGAGAACCGGGTTTGATTCCCTACTCCTCCCCTTGCACCTGCTGGAATGGCCTTGGTCAGCCATAGTTCTCTTATCTGGGAGAACCGGGTTTGATTCCCTACTCCTCCACTTGCACCTGCTGGAATGGCCTTGGGTCAGCCAGAGCTCTCTTATCTGGGAGAACCGGGTTTGATTCCCCACTCCTTCACTTGCAGTTGCTGGAATGGTCTTGGGTCAGCCATAGCTCTCTTATTTGGGAGAACCGGGTTTGATTCCCCACTCCTCCACTTGCAGCTGCTGGAATGCTCTTGGGTCAGCCATAGCTCTCTTATCTGGGAGAACTGGGTTTGATTCCCCACTCCTCCACTTGCAGCTGCTGGAATGGTCTTGGGTCAGCCAGAGCTCTGTTATCTGGGAGAGCCAGGTTTGATTCCCCACTCCTCCACTTGCACCTGCTGGAATGGCCTTGGGTCAGCCAGAGCTCTCTTATCTGAGAGAACCGGGTTTGATTCCCCACTCCTCCACTTGCAGCTGCTGGAATGGTCTTGGGTCAGCCAGAGCTTTTATCTGGGAGAGCCGGGTTTGATTCCCTACTCCTCCACTTGCAGCTGCTGGAATGGCCTTGGGTCAGCCATAGCTCTCTTATCTTGGAGAACCAGATTTGATTCCCCACTCCTCCACTTGCAGCTGCTGGAATGGTCTTGGGTCAGCCAGAGCTCTGGCAGAGGTTGTCCTTGAAAGGGCAGCTGTTGTGAGAGTCCTCTCAGCCCCACCCACCTCACAGGGTGAGGAAGGTAAAGGAGATTGTGAGTGAGGAAGGGAAAGGAGATTGTGAGCCACTCTGAGACTCTTCGGAGTGGAGGGCGGGATATAAATCCAATATCTTCTTCTTTGCATTACACCACTATGCCCTTGTACTTATAAGGAATAGCTGGCTAACTGAAAGGAATGCATACACGATAGATGGACTTTTGCTTAGTTGTCTTAATTGTCACAGCAGTGCTGGTTTTCAACTTATTTCTAAGCAGACGCCCAGTTAATTATGGGCGGGGCTATTTGAGAGACGATGTTGCACAGGTGGGTGCCAGATCCTAGGCCTGTGGGTAGAGGCGGGTCTCTGAGGAGGAGGCAGGTGAGCAGAACTTCCAGCCAAGGAGTCCAACGGCAGAGAGTGATCCGTGATGGCTTTTGGTGCCAGTTTTAGCCTCACTCTGGCAGCCAAAGGAGGACTGAGGGTGCTGCCAGAAACCAACATCGGAGCTTTGAAGAACTCATTTGCCAGCGGCCCTGAAAGTTCTCCATGATACTTTCCACCGAAGGGATGAAAGAATGTCAGCTGCACTCGACAGACAATAGCTGTGTTTTGTATTTTACCTGCAACCAGTAGAAGTGCCGTAGTGCAGTGGTTTTGTGCTCTCTCTGGGTTAATCACCTTTCTCCTGTATCTTTTCCCAAGACAACAGCGACATAATCTCCAGTCTTCCCCATGCTACATGTTCAAACAGAGGAGCGATTGGTGCTGGCACTCCACGTCATTACCGTGTGGCCTGGCCCGTGATTGTGAGCCTTCATCATTGGTTATGCCTGAGCACCTTCGACATCAGGGAGTGAAGCCAGGAGGTTTTCAGGCTGATTTGGCTCAGCAGAGTCAGTGGTCAGATGGTGCCCTAGTTCTAGCCGCGCTTTCTTATGCTGGCTGTCTCTTTTGCACTGACCCTCTGGCTGTGAAGCCGTTGCGTCTCCCCTTGATCCTGGCTCCTGTCTTGCTGTTCTTTGATTCACACTCCGGAACAGCTTCGGATGCACCTCCTCGGCCATTTGCGCCTTTTGCACATCTGACGCTTGGGATCGCTGTCCTGTGGTCCACCGCAGGGAAAGGACGGAGGAAGGTGCTGTGTTTTAGAAGTGCTCTAGTTAGTTTGGGCTGGATTGATAGAAGCAATTGCACCGGCTGAGTCCCCAGACAGTCTGTAATGGACATTTGCCGCTGGCTTCCCTGCAGGGATTCTGGCTGGATGTTCCATTAGAAGCCAGCTCAAATGTATCTCCAAGCAGCGCGGCAAAGGAGAGGGAACCGCACATGATCCTCTAAGCAGCCACCTCTCCTCTGGAGTCCCTCTTGTGCCCATCCTGCTGCCCAGAGCATCTCCCCCACAGCCTGCCGTTGCTGACCGATTCCCCACCTATTGGAAGGGAGGATTCTGGGTGATCTTCTCCCCTGTGGGTGGGGCTGCCAGAGGGAACAACTCCTCCGAGCTGCATCAGGGCAGCTGCTCAGGCAGGGACAGATTCAGGCCCACTGATTCGGGTGGCCAGCTCCACCTCCAGAAATATCTGGGGGCTTTGGGGGTGGAGGCAGGAGACTTTGGGGATGGAGCCAGGAGCAAGGGTGTGACAAGCGCAATTGAACATAGGGAGCTTATGCCATCAAATTTAAAGGGACCGCACACCTTTCAAATGCCTCCCTTCCCTTTAGGCTTGCCAACCCCCAGGTCTCCCCCTTTCCCAGTCTCCTTCTTCCCCCCTGTCAGTTGGCCGGTGCGGGAAGCCCCGCCCCCACAGCCCCCATGTGTCTTTCCCCCTCCGGAGACTTCAGTCTCTACTTGAGAAAGCCTTCCTCTTGGGATGGTGTGTCTGTGTCTTTAAGGCTGAAGGAGGGGGGGCGGGGGGAGGAAGCAGAACAACGTGGCTGTGGAAGGAGCCCAGACCCTTCCCCCTCCATTGGTTGCACAATCCTTGCAGAGGTCATTTGAATAGCGTGAAGGTAAACTTGAACCTTTGGTTGCCCTGTTTACTGTGAAAAACTTGGAAGTTCAGCAACTCCTCCACTTGCAGCTGCTGGAATGGCCTTGGGTCAGCCATAGCTCTCACAAGAGTGGTCCTGCTGCTGTGCGAGTCCTCTCAGCCTCACCCACCTCACAGGGTGTCTGTTGTGGGATGGGGAGGAGGTAGAGATTGTGACCACTCTGAGACCATGAGATTCAGAGTATAGGGCAGGATATAAATCCAATATCTTCTTCTTAAAGAGAGCCAGTTTGGTGTAGTGGTGATGTGTGCGGACTCTTCTCTGGGAGAACCAGGTTTGATTCCCCACTCCTTCACTTGCAGCTGCTGGAAGAAGACAGCCCAGGTGTCACCTCTCACCTGAATCTGGACAAGACAGAGACCCAAGGACAGCCAGCTGGCACCTTGGGGGAAACAGGCAATAGAAAGAAGAAGAAGAAGACTGCAGACTTATACCCCACCCTTCTCTCTGAATCAGAGACTCAGAGTGGCTCACAATCTCCCATATCTTCTCCCACCACAAGAGACATCCTGTGAGGTGGGTGGGGCTGAGAGAGCTATCACAGCAGCTGCCCTTTCAAGGACAACTCCTGCCAGAGCTATGACTGACCCAAGGCCATTCCAGCAGGTGCAAGTGGAAGAAGAAGACTGCAGACCCCTTCTCCCTGGATCAGAGACTCAGAGCAGCTTACAATCTCTTATATTTCTCCCTCCACAACAGACAACCTGTGAGGTGGGTGGGGCTGAGAGAGCTCTCCCAGAAGCTGCCCTTTCAAAGACAGTTCTGCAAGAGCTATGGCTGACCCAAGGCCATTCCAGCAGGTGCAAGTGGAGGTTCTCCAAGATAAGAGTCCACACACTTAACCACTACACCAAACACAGGCCCCTCCCCAACCCAGATCCTGCCTTAGCTCTGGCTAACCCAAGGCCATTCCAGCAGGTGCAAGTGGAGGAGTGGGGAATCAAACCCGGTTCTCCCAGATAAGAGAGCTCTGGCTGACCCAAGGCCATTCCAGCAGCTGTAAGTGGAGGAGTGGGGAATCAAACCCAGTTCTCCCAGATAAGAGAGCTCTGGCTGACCCAAGGCCATTCCAGCAGGTGCAAGTGGAGGAGCGGGGAATCCAACCCGGTTATCCCAGATAAGAGAGCTCTGGCTGACCCAAGGCCATTCCAGCAGGTGCAAGTGGAGGAGTGGGGAATCAAACCAGGTTCTCCCAGATAAGAGTCTGCTCACTTAACCACTGCACCAAACTGGCTCCAAGACATGTCCCCCCCACCCCCACCCTGTAGAGAAATGGTGCCCCCACTCCTCTTCTCGCCTCATGGAGGAGGCAGAAGTCTCCCATCCACCACAGCTTGTCACATCCAGGGTCTGACGTCTGCCCAGCCCCCAAGCTGGGAGCCTCAGGCTAAGAGCCCTCTTTGGCCCCAACTCCTCTTTGAGTAGGGATCAGGACCTCTGGGAGAAGCTCAGGAAGTGGCTTGGATGAGGGATAGTCTGGTAGGCGATTCAGGGCTGCCTGATCCATTCGGCACAAGGGGCACAGTGCCCAGGGCTCAGGATGATTTTAGCCAGGACATTTTTTGTAGGACAAGCCCAGCAGGAACTCATTCACATACTAGGCCACACCCCCTGATTTCACCATTGTTCCACACAAGGCTTTTTCTCCAGCAGGAACTCATTTACATATTAGGCCGCACCCCGTGATGCCAAGCCAGCTGGAACTGCATTCCTGTGTGTTCCTGCTCAAGAAAGCCCTTCTTTTAAGGGGCCCATGGAAACATTTCAATTCCTTTTAAAATCAGAAGGGGGAAAACCAAACTTTTAGGGTCGAAGAAAATACTTTAATTTTTTTTCTCACATCAGAAAAAAGAATGAAATTTTAGGGACCACAAAAATCTATTAACTTTTACCTAAAACAGAAAAACATGTTAAAGTATTTAAAGTTATAGCAAAATAATTTTAATATTGATACTCTTATGGTGGGAGGGGCCATGAGGGCAAAAGTGCCCACGAAAGTCATAATGCGACCCTGAGTTTGCAACATGGTTTATTGTACAGACTGCCTCCCTTCTAACCCCCTTTCCTCGTGAGGGCATGCACCTGGCCTCAAACAAGTTTGGTCGCCTTAGGCAGGGTTTTTTTTGTTTGCACTGTTGCTCCAGTTCCATAATCCAAACCACCTGCACTGTTCTGTGGAGGTCTTTGCTGTCTGATCAAACTACTTTTGAGAGAGCCAGTTCGGTGTAGTGGTTAAGTGTGTGGACTCCTATCTGGGAGAACCGGGTTTGATTCCCCACTCTTCCGCTTGCACCTGCTGGAATGGCCTTGGGTCAGCCATAGCTCTGGCAAAGGTTGTCCTTGAAAGAGCAGCTTCTGGGAGAGTCCTCTCAGCCCCGCCCCCACCCCGCCTCACAGGGGGTCTGTTGTAGGGGAGGAAGGGAAGGGAGATTGTGAGCTGCTCTGAGACTCTGTCCTTGAAAGGGCAGCTAATGTGAGATCCCCACCCACCTCACAGGGTGTCTGTTGTGGGGGAAGAAGATATAGGAGATTGTGAGTCTCTGATTTGGGGAGAAGGGCGGGGTATAAATCTGCAATTCTTCTTCTTCTTACCATGTAATCCATGCTTGAGTCTTATTGAGAAAGGCAGCCCCTAAACCAAGATAATAATGATGATTAATATTCAATTGGGAGGGTTGGTATTTTTCTGTGAGAGACTGCTCACATGGTCACGAGTAAACTCCAGGACGCTGGTGCAGATTACATCTATGTGAACCCGGGTAGGATTGGAGTGTGACGCTGCATGCTCTTCCAAACGGGTCTTCTCTGCGGCCTCTCCTCCCAGAGCGGCAAGGTTGCTGCATGGTGTGGGCGAGGCCATTGGTCAGCTGGGAATGTGCCCTCCATAAATTTAATTTTAATTTAGTTGGAGCCTGTGCTTTATGATGCAATGTCTTTTTTATAGGACTATTTTATTGTTTTGTGATGATGTAAGCCGTCCCAAGCCCGCTTTGCAGGGTACGGTGGGAGATAAATCTCAAAAGAAAATAAATAAATAATGCCATCTTAGACATTCTAGGCAAGAATTGCATGACATTCAATAGGAAAATAAGAAATAAGGAAGGGTGGGGTATAAATTGAATAAGAGAATAAGAAAAGGTCCGTGGCAATCCAGATCTCCTCCCCTTGTTGGAGTCTTCAGCAGTGACTTTTCGGGACTCAGCAAATCAGCAGCAGAAATCCTTGAATATTCGTCTGTCGTCGGCAATATGACAGCCTTTCTCCCCAAATGCATCACATTCTTCTCAGGTCAATGACCCTTTTGCACGATCTTGTGCTTCCGCCAAGGCTGAAGGTTGTACTTCCGGGGGTTACCAGAAGGATTGTTTTTGATTCCCCCCTTTTCCTCTCCCTGCGCTGGGAACGGACATCCCAGGATCTCTCTGCAAAGCAAGAAGGAAGAGGGTAGACACACCAGGGCTCGCTTAACTGCAGAAATCATTTCTATCCTGAAAGTTATGAAGAATTATATGCAGCCTTCCTGTTGCTTTGAGGCTGGTTCCATTGAACGCTTGAAACTACAAATCTCAAGAGGGGGAAAAATGGAATAAGACTTGAAATCTGGAAATCGGCTTGGTGTGCAGAAGGTTGCAGGTTCAATCCCTAACGTCTCCCAGAAAAAGGGTCAGGTCTTGGGTGGTGTGAAGGACCTCTGCCTGAGACCCCATGCCATCTTTCAATTGTACTGAAATTAGCACCAAATTGTTTTAATTTAATGTTTTAACTTTGTGTAGTGGTTAAGTGTGCGGACTCTTATCTGGGAGAACCGAGTTTGATTCCCCACTTCTTCACTTGCACCTTCTGGAATGGCCTTGGGTCAGCCATAGCTCTGGCAGGAGTTGTCCTTGAAAGGGCAGCTTCTGGGAGATCTCTCTCAGCCCCACCTGCCTCACAGGGGGTCTGTTGTGGGGGAAGGAGATAAAGGAGATTGTGAGCCGCTCTGAGACTCTGAGATTCAGAGTGGAGAGTGGGATATAAATCCAATATCTTCTTCTTCCTCCTCCAAGCTTGTTTGTAAAACCTGGGCCCTTGAAAGAGCAGTTGTCCTTGAAAGGGCAGCTCCTGTGAAAGCTCTCTCAGCCCTACCCACCTCACAGGGTGTCTGTTGTGGGGGAGAAGATATAGCAGATTGTAAGCCGCTCTGATTTAGAGAGAAGGGTGGGATATAAATCTGCAATCTTCTTCTTCTATGTTTTTGTTGTTTTATTATTACTTGTGAGCTGCCCTGAGCCGGCTTCGGCGGGGTGGGAGGGATAGAGATCAAATAAACCTAAACCTGGAGAGCTGCTTCCATGTTGAGTGGGCCACACTGATCTGGATTTGATTTAAATTTAGCTGGAGCCTGACTCAATGCAAGGCGACTTCATGGGTACAAGTGACGGTACTGAGGAGCTGTGGAGCCCCAGTGGTGGTGGGAAAGGGCAGAGAGGGGGGCAGCAAACATGAACCGCGTTCATGAAAGAGGCACCGCGTGCATGACAGGTTCACACCAGGCTGGCCTGTTGGTAGAGAGACCATGCAAGAATAATTGGAGTTAAATGCAAGTGGTCCCTTCAGCCCAATTCGTGGGGGTGGACAGCCCTCCAGGTGCCTGGACCCCACACAATTATTATTACCACCTTTAATTTATACCCCGCCCTCTCCACAAGCAGACTCAAGGCGGCTGACAATCAGTTCAAAATTTCAGACAGTAAATACAATTAAACAATCAAACTTCAAACAATAAACACTATTAAAACATTTTAAAACCATTTTACTGCGCTGTTAAATAACTACCTAGGTAGGATTGTCCTTTACTAACAGCTAAACCCGTAGTAGTTCTAATATCTCAGTAGTGTAGGTGGCAGTCCTCTCCTGGTTTAAGTGCCAAAAGCCTGTTGAATAACTTGGTTTTGCAGGCCCTGCGGAATTGCGAGAGATCCCGCAGGGCCCTTATGGCCTCTGGGAGTGCATTCCGTATTTCAGGTGCTGTCCCTGAGAAGGCCCTGGTCCGTGTGGAACACAGCCTGGCCTCCCTTGGCCCGGGGATGGACAGTAGATGTTGCGTCCCTGAACGCAGTGCTTTCTGGGGAACATGTGGAGAAAGGCCAGGATTTTAAAAGTCAGGGGGCACTTAACAGCTCCCCTCCCCTGACCACCATGGCTCTGACCCAGGGCACCTGACTCCGTGACCCTCCCTTCTGCCCCCTCCCCACCACTGCAACCACCTGGGGGCTAGCAGAGGTGGGAGCTGGGGGCTATCCCCTCCCTCCCTCCCTAGTGATTTAAATTACATGGGAGAGGTACCCAGTGGCAGCCACTGCTCCTCCACACCATTTAAAGGTCTGGGGAGAGCAGCAGCTGCTCCTAGGTACCTCTCCCATGCAGTTTAAATCATGGGGAGAAGGAGGGGGAGCCCCCAGTCTCTCAGCTTTTACACCCATGGTGGGGGAGGGGGAGGTCAGGGGGCAGGGCCCCCACAAGCCCCCTGTAGCTGCTGGCCTGCCCTTCGGCCAGAGGATCAGCCAGACCATTGAGTGTAGCTCTGATTTCATGCATGCCACGTTTTTAAGGGCCTTGAGAACGAAGCTTGGACTGGCGATTTTATCCTCAGAAAAGAGGGACGCAGCAGAAGACGACTCTCACTGGCTTTCAGGAGGCGCGGCACTCCCAGTCCCTCCCCCCAGTTGTCTTCACGTGGGGGCAGTGGTTTGGCCCTGGTGAAGAATCCCTGGATCAGACATATGTTACCCTTTGGAAAGACATCAGACTGGCGTGTGAAGCTGAGAGTTCAGGTCATGATTGTAAAAGAAATCCCCCACGGAAATGTCATCAGTTTCTCACCCTGGCAATTAAGCATCACTTTGAATTCCAGAGCATCAGGAGAGACTGCAGCGGGAATCACAATTCAAGCCTGGAAGCTCTGTGCTGTGATTAATTTCTCCTTCTCATTGCGATCGCTCCGTCACCCGTGGCTTCCTGGATAACGAGTCGTCTGCCTGCCACGGAGGGGCTGCCTTAATTAAAAAGAAACAAGGGGCAAAAGCAACGCCTTGAGCTCCGCTTGCTGCTGGCAAAGCTTGGTCTCACTACACACGGCAGTGACTTTGGCCGGGAGAGGAAAACTCGTGGCCTGCTCCTGCAGAAAAACCAAGCCCACAGCATCTGGCCTAAAGCGGGACTGGTAACTGGAGCGACACAATGTGTATGACAACTGAGCGGCCTGCCAGCCTTCATGCACCTGAGCTGGTTGTGGTACAGCCAGCACAAAACTCACCTGTGCTAGAAACTCCACAGGTGGCCTCAGGCCTGGCACTCTCCTTATTCTACAGGTAGTCTAAGGTGGGGAGGGAGTGTGGCTGAGTGGCAAGTCCAGTTCAAGAAATAATTGGGGACTTTGGGGGAGGAGCCAGGAGACATTGGGGGTGGAGCCAGGAGCAAGGCTGTGACAATCACAATTGAACTCCAAAGGGAATTATGGCCATGCAAATGCCTTCCTTCCACTTTGCGCCCCCCAAGCGCCAAGAATACAGAGCATCGCTGCCCCAGAGAGTTCCAATAATATGCTGTGGCTAATAGCCACTGATGGACCTGTGCTCCATATTTTTATCCAACCCCCTCTTGAAGCTGACTATGCTTGTAGCCGCCACCACCTCCTGTTAATCACCCTTTGGGTGAAGAAGGACTTCCTTTTATCCAGTCGTTGATGCTGAAAATAACTTGTGCACTCAAACACTTATACAAAATGCTTGGTATATTCATAAATACATAGCTCACACATGCTGATTTGTTGAAAACACTTGACACATTGCATATAAAGCTCTCATTTCATCTCACGCAAACCCTTAAAGATACATGAACAATGAGTTCTGAAGATAATTATCACTGGCTCTGTAGAGTAATTCCATTCAAAATTGTTAATGTACTGCAACAGATTTTGAAAGTATGTTTATGATTTCAGTCCCTTGGAATAGGTAGTTTGGAGCACGAATGCGCCTGAGGAAGCAATTCCAGGAAACGGGGTCTTACCGGTGTCCTGTCACGCAAGACCTCCACCAAACGGGACTCTGGATTCTTCTTGGACTCTGAGTCAGTCACTGGTACTCTACGGAGCCTGTGATAATTATCTCCAGAACTCATTGTTCATGTATCTTTAAGGGTTTGCGTGAGATGAAATGAGAGCTTTATATGCAATGTGTCAAGTGTGTTCAACAAATCAGCATGTGTGAGCTATGTATTTATGAATATACCAAGCATTTTGTATAAGTGTTTGAGTGCACAAGTTATTTGCAGCATCAACAGTTGTGTGCCTTTTGGGGTTGTGTTGGTTGCATCTGTTCGCACAGCTGTCTCTTTTGTTTGGATAGCCTCCAAGTGGGGCCTGGAGATCTCCAAATTTTACCACTGGTCTCCAGCTGGCAGAGATCAGCTCCCCTGGAGAAAAGGGCTGCTGGGAAGGGTGGAGTCTCAGGCATCGTGCCTTGCTGAGGCCCCTCCCCAAACCCCGCCCTCTTCTGGCTCCACCCCCAAAGTCTCCAGATTTTTTCCAACACAGACATGGCAACCCTAACTCAGGGAGACCACCAAGGAAGTCCAGAGTCGTTTAGCAGAGTCAGGCAATGGAAAACCACCTCTGCTCACCTTCTGCCTTGAAAGCACCACAGGGCCCCTCCATGGATCAGCTCCAACTTGTCAGCAATTCCTACCCCCAAAGCCCATCCCCATCCTCCAGGCTGAGCCACTGTACAAACAGTCTCGATTCAGCTTCCAAAGTCAGACCTTTGGTGAAATTCTTCCCAGTTTGGGGAGAGGGAAGGACATGTTTACAGCACCTCTATTTTGGAAGAGGTTTAAAGCAGAGCCCTTGTGACACAGCATGCCTGAAAGGGCCAGTTCAGAGGAGATGGTGAATCTGCAGCTGTTACAAAGCGCTTGCAATAGCGTAGCTGTGATCCTTGTTCTTGCATGAAATGGATTTGCGGGCCAGGCTCCAACCCAACCCCATTTGAGGTTCTTCATGTACTGTGCAATTCAGCTCCATTTTATGGACAGAAACTCTACTAATTGTATGTGCTGCGGCACACTTCATCAGACAATGAAATGGGGGTACAGTTAGCAGTGCTGCATATATAGCTTGTGGGTAGTGGCTGAGCATGCAAAATAATATAAAGTGAGACTCCAATGGCAAGATAGTGAAATTAACAAATGGAAAGAATAAGAGTTTGGCCTGGATAGTATAAGTTAGGGTTAGGGTGTGAGAAAACAGCAAAAGGTATTAAACTTGTCGGAATTGGAGACTGATGGTGAGAATGACAGTAAATGTTAATTGCCCCGTTTCTCCTGAAGCAGGAGTTCTTCCTCTTGCAAATGGTGGTTGAAATGGATTGAAAATGCATTATTTAGTATGCGTGAAAGAGCACTGCATTGTCATAGCTATTGTCTAAATGCCGCCTCTTGTACTTGAAACTTTCTGGTGCTGGTCTCCTTCTTGCAAGCATTAGCATTCCACATCCCCACTTTGCTTGCTTCTGCTGTGCCAGCTCCTTCTGTCTGATTGCCTTTCAGCGAAGACAGGCCATGTGCAAAGCAGAGGGATGGCGAAACGCGAAGCCTGACATGGCGGCCTGGCCCCCGTGCCCCCCATGCCCCCCCCACTATGTTGGGCACACCTGCTTTAATTCAGACCTGATGTTGACCATAATGTTTGTTGATCGGGAGAGGAAAGCAATTAAAGAGTCTGCACGGATCTGGTAACTTCTGGCCTTGGCCAGCGTCCCTCTTCCAAGGTCAGGCAGCTTTCATTTGGAAAGGGCCCTGCACTCCGCTGCAGTTTTTGGCCAGAGCTGTGCTCAAAGCCATCTGTACAGAGGCCATCTGGAAATCTGTTCCGGACTTCCGTGAGCAATGCATCAATTTGTCCCAAGGCTGCGCGTGCCCGTTGGTTGGCACTGTTGTTGCTCCGTTTCAGTTGGTGGCTGCGCCCTTCTCTCTATGGCTGGGTTCTGCTTAACAGTCAAAATAATGAGGGATATTGTCGCTAAGCATCCCTGTTTCTTCACCATTTCCACCAAGGGTTTTGTTGGGTAAATCGCCGCAGAGTTGTTGTGTTCCGCTTTTGTTGCTTGTGCTGCAGGCTGCGGGAGCTTGGGTGTGCGTTCTCTTCGAGATTAGGAAAGGCTCAGAGGTATAATCAGGTCCTTCCACAGTGTTTAATTAGCCATAATAAAAGGCGTCTACACAAAGCACAGGAACTTCAAAGCCTATTCTTGTGTTACACTGCTAATGAATTAAGTAATTAATTGGCATTGAAAAACACAATATGAAAACATCAATCTTTCAAGTGAAGCATTAGGAAAAAGCTGTTTTGTAAATGATTTCACCAGGATTTAAATCCTAGAACAGCTCTGGTTTCAACCAACATCAGTGGGGGGGGGAGGGGAGGATTTGAACAGAAAACAAGCAATAAGCTAAAAAAGAATTAGCTGGCATCTTGGAACACAGTTTGACTGTGGAGGGTACCTGGGGGCAGCGGGAGAGGGCACAAGTGGTTTCGGCAGAGACTGCAGAGTACAGAAGAACATAAGAGAAGCCATGTTGGATCATGTCAATGTCCTATAAAAACATCAAAGAAGCCCTGTTGGATCAGGCCAGTGGCCCATCCAGTCCAACACTCTGTGTCACACAGTGAACAAAAAAACCAGGTGTCATCAGTAGGTCTACCAGTGGGACCAGGACACTAAAAGCCCTCCCATTGTGCCCCCCCAAGCACCAAGAATACAGAGCATCACTGCCCCAGACATAAGAGAAGTCCTGTTGGATCAGGCCAGTGATCCATCCAGTCCAACACTCTGTGTCACACAGTGGCCAAAAAAACCCAGGTGCCATCAGGAGGTACACCAGTGGGGCCAGGACACTAGAAGCCCTCACACTGTGCCCCCCAAGCACCAAGAATACAGAGCATCACTGCCCCAGACATAAGAGAAGCCCTGCTGGAGCAGCCCAATGGCCCATCCAGTCCAACACTCTGTGTCACACAGTGGACAAAAAAGGTGTCATCAGGAGGTCCACCAGTGGGACCAGGACACTAAAAGCCCTCCCATTGTACCCCCCCCCAAGCACCAAGAATTCAGAGCATCACTGCCCCAGACATAAGAGAAGCCCTGTTGGATCAGGCCAGTGGCCCATCCAGTCCAACACTCTGTGTCACACAGTGGCCAAAAAACCCAGGTGCCATCAGGAGGTCCACCAGTGGGGTCAGGACACTAGTGTAGCGGGAAAACCCTATTTATACGTTACCAATTCCAGTTGGATCAATCACAGAGACAGCAGAGGCGAAATCAGGAAAGCAGCTTTCTTTATTTAACGTGTACATGGGCCCTATACACGGGCTGCAGACCCAAAAAGTCTGAGCAAAGGTTGCAAGGCGTTCACAGCTTTTATATCATTCTAAGAGACTCATTGCTTTTATACCATTCTAAAAATATATACTACTCACATATACCACTTCCACGTCACCCTCCTTACCATCCCCATTATACATATGTCATATATGTTCTACTTCTTGATATGGTTCATGACTCTTACCATCAGTTCAAGCAAAGGAACTTCTTGATTTTACTTACTGTACTCAGCTATGACAGTTTATTCGTTTCTCATTCGGGCATCCTCCCAAAGGGGGTTTATGTGTGTCTTACATAGGAGTGTTGGTGTGACAGTAGGGAAGCATCAGACAATACAGGAAACACAGAAAGCATGCTTTGACAGTAACTACAGAACACTACCTCAAGCCATATAAGGCCTTCCTATAAGCAAGAACAGGGACTTTCCATGAGCCTGCCTCGTGGACAGCATGGGCCTGTTTCCTTTTCAGTAAACAACGGTGATTACATGTGTGGTTAGATATGATGCAAGTGATCTGTAGCTTGCTAGGTTCAGTTCCTCTTTCTTTTCTGCTAAAGCCTAAGCTATTTATTTAATGCTAAAAAGCCATCTGTGTTTGCCTTATCAAAACCTGCGTTTCTGCTTTATATATATTGATTATAGGTTATCAATTCATTTATCTTGGCCTCTTGCTACACTAGAAGCCCTCCCAATGTTTGCCCTCCCCACCAAGCACCCAGAATGCAGAGCATCACTGCCCCAGACAGAGAGTCCCAACAGTACGCTGTGGCTAAGGGCCACTGATGGATATCTGCTCATCAGTCTATTAGGCTGCTCTTTCTAAAGAGGGGTGGTGTCCATGGCCATTCAGGGCACCACAATTTCAAACAACAGCAGGAGCGTCGACCAAGTTTCCATCACTGGCATTGCCTGTTACTTACCTGGCCAGATTGCAGCAGTCTGCTTACCAGGGTGCCGGAGCCTGTTCAGAAAACTCTCTCTCTAGGTGCAGTAAAGAAGTCAAAGGAGAACTGGGTGTGGCTGGAAAGCGGGGGTGGGGGGCAATGGAGAGCTTCCATCTTTTTGAAATAAGCACAGGGGCATTGAGTTGCAGGT
Source organism: Heteronotia binoei (assembly GCF_032191835.1). Taxonomy (NCBI): domain Eukaryota; kingdom Metazoa; phylum Chordata; class Lepidosauria; order Squamata; family Gekkonidae; genus Heteronotia; species Heteronotia binoei. Next base: position 63,516,550 of record NC_083238.1, read on the forward strand.
GAATGCAGTTGGTCACTTCTACCAAATACCCTTTCCCACCTCAGACCTCCCCCATGGCCTTGAGAACTACATTGAATACATTAATGCTGTGACTATTGTGCATCGTACCTGACTGTGTGGTTAGTGGTTCCAAATAGACAAAGGCGATCAGATGATGATATTCTGTTGAAACGTACAAGACTGATACCTGGGTTGCATGTCGCCCAGCCTCCTTCTTATTCAGTTGGAGGCGAAAGTAATTCTGCAAAGTCTTAGAAACATTCTCACCAAGTGGACTTTTGTGTTGTGGGTAGAGGCATTTGTATTATTGTGCCTATAAACTGTTTTGTGCTTCTTGAAAGCAAATCAATCACTGGTATTTGATAGAGATTTAGTTCATAAAGAGGGACTGAATAACAAAGGTTTGCAGAGCTCTATTAATTATTTTGTTATCAGTGAGCTTTCCTACAACAAGGGGAAGGCAGAAAAGTCCCATTCTGCCTTGGGAAACTTTGGTCTGGATCCATGTAGACAGACAGCTTCAAGAGGGGATTGGGTGAAGATATGGAGCAGAGGTCCATCAGTGGCTCTTAACCACAAGGTCTAGATGGAACACTCTCTGTCTTCTTGGTGCTTGGGGGTCAAGAGTGGGAGCACTTCTGGAGTTCTGGCCCAGCTGGTGGACCTCCTGATGGCCCCTGGGTGACATGGAGCATTGGACTGGAGAGGCCATTGGCTTGATCCAAGATGGCTTCTCTTAGGTTCTTGTGCTCCTTCGCAACATTTGCAGCTACGTGAGCTCCGCACAAAGCTATGCCTGAGCTACAAATCATGGCATTTATGCCAGGAAGCTCCTTGGGCCATCAAATTAAATGGACTTAGAAGTATATAACTCTTCTGAGGACTGCCCTGCCCATTCAGCTATATGGGCCATTTGTAAGGTGTGCTTCAAAGCACAATGAATCATTTTGTTTGCTTAATCAATTTACAATCTCACCTTTTCCTCAACAGAGAACTGGGGGCAGTTTGCAACATACACAACAGAACATTAAAACTTAGAAGTAAATAATAAAACTGATATAAATGCAATAAAACAGATTCTAACTACAATTCAACACATCGTCAGCTCCAGAACCAATCTGGCCTGCCAGCCAGCTCCGCAAGCTCTTAGTGAACTAAACGCTGCCCAAAACAAGGCAGCCCAGGAAGGCCCATGGAACCATAGCAGAGCCTGGAGGGCGCCAATGCCCTCAGGGAGCTGGTTCCAGAGGACAGGGGCAGCCACCAAGAAGTCCCTTGCCTTCGTGGATGACAAACATGCTAAGCGTGCACCAGGCAACTTGCAGGAGGCCTTGTGATAAAGACCAAAGTGCTGGAGCCTGTTCAGGAAACTGTCCCTCTAGATGTAGCAAAGAAGTCAAAGGAGAACCGGGTGTGGTTGGAAAGCAAGGGGGGGCACATTCTGTGTAGTGCAGCAGACAACAAACACCCAGTGCCATTTGTCTGAAGGCCACTTTATTAACAGTAACTGTAGGGCAGGTCACTTGGCTACTGGAATAAGGAATAACCATACTTGCCTCAGCTGTTTCTAGAGTTCTCGGCCAAAGGTGTCCTGGCCGGGTTCTCTGCAGATGCTTAGTAGGTCCTGCACACTTGCAGGAGGCTGCTTGCAGGGAAGGGAGACGAGAAGAGAAGCACTGAGTCCCTCCTCCTCTCCTGCTTGCCCCGAGGCCTTCTGGGAGAGCCTCTTCCAGAGGCAGTCCTCAACTGCAAGGAGGCCCCCATAACGTTGGGGTGAGCCCTGTAGCCAACTATTTTATCCTGTCTTGTTGCAGAAAGCAGAACACTTCTTTATTTTCTCCCCAGCTATGGAATTGCACTACTTTATTGGGCAGTTTGGTCCAGTCCCATTTTTGTCAGCACCAGGAAACTGTTGAAGTCCATGACAGTGACGTGCCTCTCATTGGAACTGGCTGTGTCAGTGCCTGGGAATTGGTGGCTCTTCCATGCCTGTCTCAAGTGGGCCCGTCTTGGCAGGGCGGCCTGTTCCAGCAGTCGGGCTTTCTGGGATGGTTTCCATGGGATGGTGCTTCTCTGGGTGAAGTGGACATGCATCTTCATCTCTTCCTTGCATGACTTGCCTTTCTTATTCTCATGCCTCCACCCTAATCCTTTCCATTTTGTTAACCAGCAGGCCATTGATATTAGGGCTCCCAAACTCCCACCCGGGAGGTTCCCAACCTGCTGGCCCACATTTGGCCAGCAGGGGGAACCGGCACAATGACGTCACCCAGAAGTTACATCGTCACACTGGCAACACTGTGCGTGGCTGCTCTAGGTGTTTCCGGGGAAACTCTATGATTTTCCCAGATGCTTTAGCCATTTGGGAGGGGAAACTCTATGGTACAATCGGTACCATAGAGTTTTTTCTCTCCCAAATGGCTAGAGCATCCGGGAAAACCATAGAGTTTCCCCAGAAATGCCTCGAGCGGCTGTGCACAGCATCGCCAGTGTGATGACGTCACTTCCGGGTGACATCATTGCATCACGTGCGCGGAAGTTCCCCGCTCCAGGACAACGAGGCCTTGGCAACCCTAATTGATGTCGCCAAGAGGAGAAAGGAGAGCCAGGTGTGGCTGCAAAGCGTGGAAGCGGCAGGGTGCTTCCTTCCATCCCCTACCAGTTGTCTTGCTTTTGCAGTTTGTGAACACGGAATGCCACAAATGGCCACCTACTACAAGGCAGATATTGTTGCACACCAAAGAGGTGGATGGGGCTTGTTGGCTTGGGGGCACGCACAGCCCTTTTGACCACACTGTTGTCGGTTGTTAGCAAGAGCAGGAATGTGTGTCCGCTTCTTCCACAAAGAGTCCTTCGAATGCGTCTGCACATACTACCAGGCAGTCCTCTCCCATCTGGCTAGGGCCACAAGGCGCCACTGCTGCCCCCTGAATCCAGTGATCCCGTGGTGTTTCCCAGGAACAGATCTACATGTTTTTTGAGGGGGGGGGCAAAATTAAAAAAGGATGCCCCCTTATAGGCCATTCTGTTTCATGGTCCCATAGAATACAATAGACTCCGTACCCAATTTGGCAAGCACCCCCCTCTGCCCCCCCCCCCAGATCGGCCCTGGTGTTTCCATCTGATCGGACTTGGGGAGTTCTTGTTGCCATTCAGGAGCACAGGGCTCCCTGCACCTTGAGGCGGGGGTGGTGGAAAGCCCTGCAGCCTCCAGAAGTCTAACTGGCGGATTCCGCCTCAAGCTGCTGCAGGCAAGGGGCCACTTTGCCTGCCAGATGCCAGTGACAAAGGATCCTCGTTGGTCGGATGCCCAGAAATCCTTGGACGCTGCAGCTGTAGACGGACAATTCAGCAGAACGGGCTGATGATGAGTGGCCACGGATCATGTGCTTCAGGGGCCCAGAATAGCCTCCTGAAGTGTCACAAACTCCCCCCTCGGACCAGTCCAGGGACTCAGACTTGGAGTCTCTGTGGAAGAGTCCAAGCAGCCAAGGCCGAGGGTCAGCTTGCCAGTCCCCACGTCCCAGAGGGGGATCCCCCACTTTTGCAGGTGCAGATACTGGCGGGGTGAAGCCCTGCCCCAACAGCCACCATGTGCCTTTCTACCTCAGAAGGCTTAGAGAAGCGGTCCCCAACCTTTTTGGCACCAGGGACCGGTTTTGCGGAAGACAATTTTGCCAGGGACCAGGGGCGGGGTGGGTGGGTGATGGTTTTGGGATGATACAATTGTGCACTTTATTTCTGTTAGTTTGGCATGGTGGTTATGTGTGCAGACTCTTATCTGGGTAGGGTTGCCAAGTCCAATTCAAGAAATATCTGGGGACTTTGGGGGTGGAGCCAGGAGATTTTGGGGGTGGAGCCAGGAGACATTAGGGGTGGAGCCAGGAGCAAGGGTATGACAAGCATAATTGAACTCCAAGGAAGTTCTGGCCATCACATTTAAAAAGACGGCACACCTTTTCAATTCCTTCCTTCCATAGGAAATAATGAAGGATAGGGGCACCTTCTTTGGGGGCTCATAGAATTGGACCCCCTGGTCCAATCTTTTTGAAACTTGGGGGGTAAGAACATAACATAAGAACATAAGAGAAGCCATGTTGGATCAGGCCAACGGCCCATCAAGTCCAACACTCTGTGTCACACAGTGGCAAAAAATGTTATATACACACATACACTGTGGCTAATAGCCACTGATGGACCTGTGCTCCATATTTTTATCTAAACCCTTCTTGAAGGTGGCTATACTTGTGGCCGCCGCCACCTCCTGTGGCAGTGAATTCCACATGTTAATCACCCTTTGGGTGAAGAAGTACTTCCTTTTATCCGTTTTAACCTGTCTGCTCAGCAATTTCATCGAATGCCCACGAGTTCTTGTATTGTGAGAAAGGGAGAAAAGTACTTCTTTCTCTACTTTCTCCATTCCATGCATTATCTTGTAAACCTCTATCATGTCACCCCGCAGTCGACGTTTCTCCAAGCTAAAGAGTCCCAAGCGTTTCAACCTTTCTTCATAGGGAAAGTGCTCCAGCCCTTTAATCATTCTAGTTGCCCTTCTCTGCACCTTCTCTAAAGCTATAATATCCTTTTTGAGGTGCGGCGACCAGAACTGCACACAGTACTCCAAATGAGACCGCACCATCGATTTATACAGGGGCATTATGATACTGGCTGATTTGTTTTCAATTCCCTTCCTAATAATTCCCAGCATGGCATTGGCCTTTTTTATTGCAAACGCACACTGTCTTGACACTTTCAGTGAGTTATCTATCATGACCCCAAGATCTCTCTCTTGATCAGTCTCTGCCAGTTCACACCCCATCAACTTGTATTTGTAGCTGGGATTCTTAGCCCCAATGTGCATTACTTTGCACTTGGCCACATTGAACCGCATCTGCCACGTTGACGCCCACTCACCCAGCCTCAACAGATCCCTTTGGAGTTCCTCACAATCCTCTCTGGTTCTCACTACCCTGAACAATTTAGTGTCATCCGCAAACTTGGCCACTTCACTGCTCACTCCCAACTCTAAATCATTTATGAACAAGTTAAAGAGCATGGGACCCAGTACCGAGCCCTGTGGCACCCCACTGCTTACCGTCCTCCACTGCGAAGACTGCCCATTTATACTCACTCTCTGCTTCCTATTACTCAACCAGTTTTTGATCCACAAGAGGACCTGTCCTTTTACTCCATGATTCTCAAGCTTTCTAAGGAGCCTTTGATGAGGAACTTTATCAAAAGCTTTCTGGAAGTCAAGGTAAACAACATCTATCGGGTCTCCTTAGTCCACATGTTTGTTCACCCCCTCAAAGAAATGCAACAGGTTAGTGAGGCAAGATCTTCCCTTGCAGAACCCATGCTGAGTCTTCCTCAATAACCCGTGTTCATCAATGTGCCTACTCACATTTTGGGGAGAGGCACTAGATGCTATACTGAAAATTTGGTGCCTCTACCCCAAAAAACAGCTTCCCCCAGATACCTGCGGATCAATTCTCCATGATTTTCTATGGGAATAAATCTCCATAGGGAATAACAGAGTTCCCAGCAGACATTTCCCTCCCCTCCCCCCCGCTTTCTGACGACCCTGAAGCGGGGGGAGGGCCTCCAAACCGGGAGATCCCCTGCCCCCACCTGGGGATTGGCAACCCTATATCTGGGAGAACTGGGTTGGATTCCCCACTCCTCCACTTGCAACTTGTAGCATGGCCTTGGGTCAGCCATAGCTCTTGCAGGAGTTGTCCTTGAAAGGGCAGTTTTTGGGGAGAGCTCTCTCAGCCCCACCCACCTCACAGGATGTCTGCTGTGGGAGAGGAAAGTAAAGGAGATTGTGAGCTGCTCTGAGACTCTGATATTTGGAGTGGAGGGCAGGATATAACTCCAATGGCATCTTCTTATTTTTATTATTACGCCATTGTAATGCAGTATATAATGAAATAATTATACAACTCACAGCCCGGTTGCTAATAGGCCATGGACTGGTACTGGGGGTTGGGAACTCCTGGCTTAGAAGATGCTTGGAAAGTCCTTGTGCTTTGGATGGTGTGTGTGCCTTTAAATCTCTGCCAGAGGAAGCTGCACGGGGTTGGGACTAGCAGGCAGAGTGACGTGGGTCTTCCTGTGAGTCTCTGAAGCTGAGAAAGGAAGAGAGCCCAGTCCCTCCGTTCGTTTTGCATTCACTTCAGGAGTCATTTGCACAGTAAAACAGATAGTACTAGAACCTTCCGCTCCCAGTGTTAGCCTGAAGAACTTGGTTGGATTACAGCAGATGGTTACAGACCTCAGTTGTGGCTCACAGTGAGATTATTTTGCAATATTTAATTGTTAAATGCTAAGTGGTCAGCTATGGTCCTTCTCTCATAACTTTTCCAGAGCTCACATCTGATTTTAAGGTATCTACTTTATGTTCTCAGGCCAGCCTAGGGAAGAATTCCCACAGGGAAATCGGAAGTGGAGGAAATTATGTTAAAATGTTGATTTTTCTTGGGCCATGCAAATAGGGGTGGTTAACAGAGGGGGTTTGTGTGCAAGTTTAACTGGGAAGCTTCAGGGCAGACTAGTTTGGGGGGGGGAGGAATCCCCCTCTTTGGCTCCCCCTCCTTCTCGAACTGGATGCATCATGCCTGCCCTTTGGAGCAGCCATTCCTGCTTCTCCTCCCCTACCTGCCACAGAGTCCAGGTACAGGTGTGTTGTCTGCACAACTACAAGCACAAGTACTGTTCCTCTGAGAGAGGTTTAACTCTCCATTTTTTTTAAGCTTTTGGATTTTTTCTCTTCTTTGCAAACTTGGGAGTTCTCCCAAGCTTGCCAAAAGATCTCCTTTCTCTTTGCATGACCCTAATCTGCAGATGTAAGTATCCATCAATGAGCCCATGTTGAAAATTAAAATCACAGAATCATAGTGTTGGAAGGGACCTCCAGGGTAATCTAGTCCAACCCCCTGCACAATGCAGGAAACTCACAAAAACCACCCCCTAAATTCACAGGATCCACATTGCTGTCAGATGGCCATCTAGCCTCTGTTTAAAAACCTCCAAGGAAGGAGAGCCCACCACCTCCCGAGGAGGAAGCCTGTTCCACTGAGGAACTGCTCTAAACTCACAAATCCCTCCCCCTAAATTCACAGGATCTTCATTGCTGTCAGATGGCCATCCAGCCTCTGTTTAAAAACCTCCAAGGAAGGAGAGCCCACCACCTCCCAAGGAGGAAGCCTGTTCCACTGAGGAACCACTCTAACGGTCAGGAAGTTCTTCCTAATGTTGAGCCGGAAACTCTTTTGATTTAATTTCAACCCGTTGGTTCTGGTCCTACCTTCTGGAGCCACAGAAAACAATTCTGCACCATCCTCTATAGGACAGCCCTTCAGGTACTTGAAGATGGTGATCCTATCACCTCAGCCGCCTGCTCTCCAGGCTAAACATCTCCAGCTCCTACCTTTCTTCATAGGATTTCGTCTCCCGACCCATCACCATCTTCATCCATTCCAGCTTGTTTATATCCTTCTTAAAATGTGGTGCCCCAAACTGAACACAATACTCCAGGGGAGGTCTTACCAGAGCAGAGTAAAGCGATACCATCACATCATGTGATCTGGACACTTGACTTCTGTTGATACAGCCCAAAATTGCATTTGCCTTTTTAGCCACTGCATCACACTGTTGACTCATGTTCAGCAGATGGTCCACTAAGACCCCCAGATCCTTTTTGCACAGAACTTAGAAATACAGAAGACAAAAGCAGACAGTAGGAATCAATGAACAGTTCCTGTAAAGGAGCAAAGTAAGCAGTGGTGTCCCAAAGACCCCCTCCCCCCATAAATGATCTACTGAGGGGGGGCGGCCTTGACTCAGTGACTCAGCTTGTTGTGGATTCTTCATCCAATTGTTCAGAATGAAGAACACCAAGCCACACTGTGAAGTGTTTCAGGGGGATCTCGCTAAAGTGGGTGAGTGTCCAACAGCTTCCAGTGCAGGAAAGTGCAAAGTGATTCGGTTGGAACAAAAACCCCTTCCTTAAATGGATGGGAGGGACGGTGGCTCAGTGGTAGAGCATCTGCTTGGTAAGCAAGAAGGTCCCAGGTTCAATCCCCAGCATCTCCAACTAAAAAGGGTCCAGGCAAATAGGTGTGAAAAACTTCAGCTTGAGACCCTGGAGAGCAGCTGCCAGTCTGAGAAGACAATACTGACTTTGATGGACCCAGGGGGGTCTGATTCAGTAGAAGGCAGCTTCATAGGTTCATATGATGCAGATGGAGCCTGAACTGGCTGAGGCTGAGAGAGATCTTCAGGTCAGGTTGGAAAGCTCGGTGAAATTGTCAATTTAGTGGGTGGCAGCTGTGAAAAGGCCAAACTCCCCACTAGGGATTATTTGGAATTGGATTGGAAACAGAACAGCCAATATTGTAATGCCTTTGCATACAACTGTGGGAAGGTCCCAGGTGGAGCAACACGTTCAGTTCTGGCCGCCTGTTTCGGAAAAGTTATTGCAGAGTTGGGAAAAGTACAGAAGATGATTGGAGCACATTTCTTCTGCAGAAAGGCTTTTTGTTGCTGAAAAAAAAGATAACTAAGTGGACGTGAGAGAAGTTTATAAAATAATAATAAATTTTTATTTATACCCCGCCCTCCCCGCCGAAGCAGGCTCAGGGCGGCTTGCAGGACATGGTGGGTCACACCCTGATGTAACAATAAATACAACATAACCATTAAAATACATTTCTTAAACCAGCGATTAGTTTAAAATTTAAAATTTAAATTACAGTATAAATTAATGGTGCTACATTCTTAATATACATGTAAACATAGCTTATTGATGCGATGGTTCCATCTTAATATGCCAGCTGGAAAAGGACGGTTTTGCAAGCCCTCCAGGACTGATTAAGGTCCCGCAGGGCCCGCACCTCCTCTGGCAGCTGGTTCCACCATTGGGGTGCATCAGAAAGAGAAAGGGGATAGATGGCTGGGCAGCATTACTGATGTAACTAACATGAACGTGAACAGACATTGGAGAATGGTAGAATCATAGAGTTGGAAGGGACCTCCAGGGTCATCTAGTCCAACCCCCTGCACAAGGCAGGAACTTAACAAATGTCTCCCCCTAAGTTCACTGGAGCAGTATTGCTGTCAGATGGCCATCCAGCCTCTGTTTAAAAACCTCCAAGGAAAGAGAGCCCACCACCTCCTGAGGAAGCCTGTTCCACTGTAGAATCGCTCTAACGGTCAGGAAGTTCTTCCTAATGTTGAGCCGGAAACTCTTTTGATTTAATTTCAACCCACTGGTTCTGGTCCTACCTTCCGGGGCCACAGAAATCAATTCCACCCCATCTTCTATAGGACAGCCCTTCAAGGACTTGAAGATGGTGATCCTATCACCTCTCAGCCGTCTCCTCTCCAGGCTAAACATCCCCAGCTCCTTCAACCTTTCTTCATAGGACTTGGTCTCCAGACCCCTCACCATTGTCACCCTCCTCTGGACGTGTTCCAGCTCGTCTATATCCTTCTTAAATTGTGGTGCTCAAAACTGAACACAAGACTCCAGGTGGAGTGGCGTCTAACCAGAGCAGAGTAACCCAGAGCTAAACCAGACTCAGCCTCTCCCCTGTCAGCCTGCTGACTTCCTGCTTCCCCTCAGTGCCCTAAGTAGGAGGCTAAAGTCCCCCAAACCGAGGCCGAGGCCTGCCCACCCAGGCTTGAGGATTAGGCTGGCTAAGCCTGGAGGGTTTCCCAGACCAAGATGGCAGCAGGCGAGTGAAGACTGCGGCTACTCCTCGCAGGGCCTGGATTCCTGGCATGCTTTCATCTAGGCATTTAATTAAAGGCAATGACTTGCACACAAGAAAGAGTGGGCATACATTCCTTTCGCTTTATTAGCAGCCTGACTCTCTGCACAGCACTCCAATAACGCCGGAGATGAATGCCGCAGATCTAATTAATGGAATGGTCGGGGCTTTGGGACACGCAGGGCTCCCAATCGATCCCTCCGCCCATCGCAGGGGGGAGCGCACAATTGGCCAGTGGTCAAGAGAGCTCAGTGTAAATAGTTAGAAGGCTGGATGATTTGCCGAAGCGGCTGTGTGGCCATCTGACTCCCTTAGAAACCTTGTTTTAACAACATTTGGTGTAGGGATCCCTGCCCAGGTGCCCAGGGGTGCCCACAGAGACCTCTCCCGGTGCCTACCAAGTGATTTCTGGAAAGTGGGTGGGGCCACTCGGGGCTCTTGCTTAGCAGGTCTTCTGATTGGCCACTGAAGACCCGGTTGGCTGGGCAGATTGAAGTGACATTGGTTAAGTGGCGGTTGCCGCCGCTGTGTTGGGTTTATTCCCTCTCAATCCTCTTTCCCCACTTCTCCCCTGCACTTGGGCTTCTCCTCCTGTGGCAGCCATTTTGCGACCTCCACCCCCTATGGCAGCCATTTTGTGGTTTTGTCCCATGTCAGAATTCCAAAGGTGCCCAACAGGCTCAGAAAAGTTGGGGACCACCCCCCCCCCCAAGTAAAATGTGAGAGTGTCACAGTTTTCAAAGTTCAGCTGGGCCACAGTTGTCTTCAAGAACCATTCTGGGGTCACACCCCAGCCCAGGATTATAAAACTGACACTCCCAGTTCACTAAACGCTGGGATTCCTGATCTTTTCACTACTGCCTTCACCACTCTGCTGAGGATACTGGAAGGAAAGGTCTTGTCTTCTTAGCCTGAGGTTCACCAGTCTGGTTACCCACATGCAAGGTGCTTCTTTTTGTAGCAAGAACTCCTTTGCATATTAGGCCACACCACTCTTATACAGCCAATCCTCCAAGAGCTTACAGGACTCTCAGTACAGGGCCTACTGCAAGCCCCAGGAGGATTGGCTACATCAAGAGGGTGTGGCCTAAAAGGCAAAGGAGTTCCTGCTACAAAAAAGCCCTGCCCAAAAGGCTCAGGCCCTGAAGATAAGGTCAGCTGGTATGTCCAAACTCTCCCTTGAGCCTCTCTCCCAACCCTCACCTGCTGTGTCCCTAGAACAGATTCTAATCTGGGAGAACCAGGTTTGATTCCCTGCTCCTCCTTCACACGCAGCTGGTGTGACCCGCCTAACACAGGATAGCTTGTCCTATCTCTATCCAGTCTTTCCTTTTCATCGAGAGCCAGTTTGGTGTGGTGGTGAAGTGCATGGATTCTAATCTGGGAGAACTGGGTTTGATTCCCCGCTCCTCCTTCACACGCTGCTGGTGTGACCTTGGATCAGTCCCAAGTTCTTTCAGAGCTGTTCTCTCAAGAGCAATTCTCTCAGAGCTCTCTCAGCCCCACCTGCCTCACAGGGGGGTCTGTTGTGGGGAGAGGAAGGGAAAGGAGATTGTGAGCCACTCTGAGACTCTTCGGAGTGGAGGGCGGTATATAAATCCAGTCTCCTCCTTTTTGTCCTCCTCCTCATCCTGCTGTCTGCCTAAGCCCTATCTGGCCACTTGACTGAGTTCCTCCTCTTCTAGACCCTCTTCTCACAGTCTCCCCCTCCTCTTTCCATGGCCTCTCACTGGCTGGAAACTCTAGGAATTTGCATACGCCCCAAGGGATGAAAGACTGGAATCCATCTGTCTCAACAGGGGGGGAAATGGGTGTGCTGCACACAGTATCAGTGCCAAGAGTTGAGTCCCCAACCCAATTTAAGAGACTCAACAGCCAGAGGTCTAAGTGAGATGATCCAGATATTCTTTTATTGCCATAAATAGCAGGAATCATAGAATCATAGAGTTGGAAGGGACCTCCAGGGTCATCTAGTCTAACCCCCTGCACAATGCAGGAAACTCACAAACACCTCCCCCTAAATTCATAGGATCTTCATTGCTGTCAAATGGCCATCTAGCCTCTGTTTAAAACCTCCAAAGAAGGAGAGCCCACCACCTCCCAAGGAGGAAGCCTGTTCCACTTAGGAACCACTCTAAACTCACAAACACCTCCCCCTGAATTCACAGGATCTTCATTGCTGTCAGATGGATATCTAGCCTCTGTTGAAAAACCTCCAAGGAAGGAGAGCCCACCACCTCCCAAGAAGGAAGCCTGTTCCACTGAGAAACCACTCTAGACTCACAAACACCTCCCCCTAAATTCACAGGATCTTCATTGCTTTCAGATGGCCATCTAGCCTCTGTTTAAAACCTCCAAGGAAGGAGAGCCCACCACCTCCCATGGAGGAAGTCTGTTCCACTGCGGAACCGCTCTAACGGTCAGAAAATTCTTCCTAATGTTGAGCTGGAAACTCTTTTGATTTAATTTCAACCCATTGGTTCTGGTTCTACCTTCCAGGGCCACAGAAAACAATTCCACAGCATCCTCTAGATGACAGCCCTTCAAGTACTTGAAAATGGTGATCCTATCACCTCTCAGCTGCCTCCTCTCCAGGCTAAACATGCCCAGCTCCTTCACCCTTTCCTCACAGGACTTGGTCTCCAGACCCCTCACCATCTTCGTCGCCCTCCTCTGGGCCCCTTCCAGCTAGTCTATATCCTTCTTAAAATGTGGTGCCCAAAACTGAACACAATACTCCAGGTGAGATCTTCCCAGAGCAGAGTAAAGCAATACCATCACTTCACGTGATCTGGACACTATACTTCTGGTGATACAGCCCAAAATTGCATTTGCCTTTTTAGCCACCGCATCACACTGCAAAGAAGGAAAAACAACTCTCTCTGAACCAGCATCCTCCCGGCATTTTTTCTCAGCTTTCTTTCACAAAACATAACATATTTATACAATTATGATAGCAAAGCAGGTCTAGGTGATTGGTTGCAAAGTTCTTGCTTCTAGACTTTTAGCTCCCCTTATTGGTTCAAAGAAACCCGTCTCTATTCTTGGAGATAGGAGATTACCCAGGGTGAAGTAACTCCTTTGAAGCTCTTTTGATCTATGCCCCTAATTTCTGCCTTCCTGGCATCTGGGCGGAACTCTGTGGTTATGGTGGTTCTCTAGGCATGTGCAGATAGCCAAGGAGTGAGATTTTTGGCTTGGTTCAAGAGAATATGTCAATAAACCAAACCTCGACTGCAGGGGGTCATTCTGACCTCCAAACCAGGAGGCCTTTTCCTGGTGGTAGGAGAACTGTTGACTTTTGAGTGAAGGAACAGGACCTTCAGTGAGGACGTTTATATTTTTTCAGGAGGAACGAAGTCTTCTAGCCTCCGTCGATACTGTAAAACGCTTTGCAATATACTTTTGGCCATTCAAGTAACCCTGACGCCTGAGTGTTAAGACAGACTACATAATTAACGTTAGTGCAATGTGCTTGGCACTGTGTGCATGCTCTGATACAGATCTGAATCCACATCCTACAGGTGGGAAGATAAAAAGGTTAAAATGACTCCATCACTTGGTCATGTCTTTAGTTAACACATTTGTTAACTTTGTTTGAAGGCAGTTTGGAGGATGAAGCCACTCCGTAGCTACCCGGGACTGTCTTTCAGTTAAACAAACACACTTTGGCGTTGCAACCGTGGAGCCCCCACCCTCACCCGCCCATCTCGTGGATTTATCAATCAAAAGCCTCCACTTGAGGTAAGCTAAGGTGTAGGGATGTCTGAACCTGAACCACCATGTTCAAAAGGCTGCTGCAGCCTTCTGTGATGGAGAGATGGAGCTGCTAATGCCTGGGTTTTGCACTTCCCACTCACATTGTCTCAGAGCAGTAGAAAAGAGCCAGAATCCAGGAGCACTTTAAAGATGAACAAAATTTGTGGCTTCAGGGGAGGAGAACTTCTGCGAGTATCTAGTCATGTTTTACAGCAAATTTTCTGATGGGCTCATAACTGAGGAAGCCGCTGAGTGCTGTGCCGTAGCTGCGCATATCTGTATCTCAGTATATTTATCGGGCTGGCCGCTGTCTTTCAAGGTTTGAAGTCAACTGGCAGATTGGGGGAGAGGGGAGAGACAGGATGGTGAAGCCCTTAGTTCTGTCATTCCAAAATTGGCATCATTACAGCTTCTGCACTCTTTATGACTGGGATAAAATAAATGCATAAAGTAGTCTGCACCAGCTGTAGGTGAAAAAAGGGTTTCCGACTGACTCTGCTCGCAGATTATCCATTTCAAGGGTGAGACGTGCCATTTTGAAAAGGACAGACTAAAGCAGAGCATAAAGATGGAATAAATTAAATTCTGAGCTCAAACCGGAGAGGAATGAAAAATTCCACAGCCCATCCGAGCTCCACTCAAGGCTTGGTGTGTTGCCAGGACAGGCTCGGAGGAGAGGTGCTGGTGTGCAGCAGAGAGTGGCAGCACCCAAGATCTTTCCCATCTCACCCTAGGCAACCCCTCTCCTTTTTATTGGTTTTTCTTGGAAACCCACAACCACCAGCACACCTGCTAATTTCTAGTGAAGCTGAGACCAGCATACCTTGGAGGCATTCAGCAGGGGAACAAAAACTGCACGAGAGGAAAGGGTTACCAGTCCCGAAATCTCCTTCCGGCAGTTGGGAAGGAAAACCCAACCTTGCAAAATAAATCCAAGGCAGGGTTCCCACATTTGGAAAAGCAAAAAAGAGGACAGGACATATTTCCCAAGCAAGTAGTCGCTCTGACAGATCTTATTTTAAAGACCCCGATGATTTAAGCTGTGATAACTGCTGCTAACTAGACATATTCCTAACCTTCCAACCCCAAAAGAGGAGATTTTCAGCAGGTTTTTTAAAAAGAGCTGAAAAGAAGACAGAGAAGAAGACGAAGAAGAAGACAAAGAAGATGATGATGAAGATAATGAAGAAGAAGAAGAGACGTCTGGTCACCCTACACAAGGTGTCAGTCCACCCTGAATGGAGGCTAGGCTGCTGATCTTCTTGGAAGGAGAAACTGCTGACTGCATAATTCAATGTGCGCGTAGTTACTCAGGAGTAACTACTGCCCTTGATTTCTTTTTTCTCATGCATCACCTCCCATATCCAGAGTACTCAAGACCTTCTCCCTTGTCTATCATCCCTGACGAACCCACCCACCCGCCTCACCCCATTCAGGTGGTCTTTAGTCTGTGGTCCATTTTATAAGAAATATCCAGGTATAATTTGGATCTGTGCAGAGTTCCCTTTGGAGAAGACGTTGTTGTTCAGTGTTTATTCTGTGCTTCGCAGGGATGTTGTTCTAGCAGGAGCTCCTTTGCATATTAGGCCACATCCCCTGATGTAGCCAATCCTCCAAGAGCTTAAAAAAAAAAGAGCCTTGTAAGGTCTTGAAGGATTGGCTACATTGGGGTGTGTGGCCTAATATGCAAAGGAGCTCCTGCTAGAATTCCACCCCTGGTGCTTCACATCTAAAGTAAGCGAAGTCGTGTGAATGTGTGTGTGTTTGATGTGTTTTATGTGCCCTCAAGTCCCTTCTGCCTTATGACAACACTGTAAATGAATGGCTTCCAAAATTGCTTCCTCTCCTTAGTAGGTCTTGCAAGCAGATGGCTTTTGTGCCTTCCTGGATAGTGTCAGCCCCTCTCCTGTTGGGTCTTCTTCTGTTCCTGCTGCCTTCTGCTTTCCCTGGCATGATTGTCTTTGCCAGTGAGTCTTGTCTTCTCATAATGTGTCCAAAGAACCATAGCCTCAGTTTAGTCATTCTAGCTTCTCGGGAGAGCTCAGCTCGATGTGATCTGGAACCCACTTATTTGCCTTTGCCAAAAACTCTCCTCCAGTTGCCACATTTCAGATGAATCAGTTTTCTTCTTCTCCGTTTTCTTCACTGTCCGACCTTCACGCCCATCAGTAGTGACGGGAAATAGCACCACCATCTGAATCATTTTGGTCTTGGTCTTTGCGACATTTTCCCACGCTTCAGGATCTCTTCTAGCTCCTTCATGGCTGCTTCCCCAAGTCTCTGCCTCTTTCTGATTTCTCGGCTGCAGCATCCCTCTTGATTAACGAGGGAGCCGAGGAATAAAAACCATCTTAAAAGGTGAGGGACACAAAACCATTCAGCCTAGTGCCCAAAATTACCTAGAAGCATTGCTGCCTTTGAGTAGGAGAAATCGAAAAGTTTGAAGGATGGAAGCTGCGAAGGAATGGACATGCAAGCTCTGTCCTGACTTGGTTCTGGGAGGTCTGAAAATGCGGGCCCTTTCCCTCACTCCCAGGGGTACCCAACACAGACTGCTGCCCACCAGTGCCAAGAGCACTCTTGCCATGATGTGGATGCTGACCTATAACCTTTACAATGTTATATGCATTACTTTGTCTTGTAGCAGCCTTGCTTCTTTTTGCTCTGCTGCTATCTCTGGCATTCCTTTGAAACCATTATGGGCAGTCTTCGCAGTGGAGGACGGTAAGCAGTGGGGTGCCGCAGGGCTCGGTACTGGGTCCCATGCTCTTTAACTTGTTCATAAATGATTTAGAGTTGGGAGTGAGCAGTGAAGTGGCCAAATTTGCGGATGACACTAAATTGTTCAGGGTGGTGAGAACCAGAGAGGATTGTGAGGCACTCCAAAGGGATCTGTTGAGGCTGGGTGAGTGGGCGTCAACGTGGCAGATGCGGTTCAATGTGGCCAAGTGCAAAGTAATGCACATTGGGGCCAAGAATCCCAGCTACAAATACAAGTTGATGGGGTGTGAACTGGCAGAGACTGACCAAGAGAGAGATCTTGGGGTCATGGTAGATAATTCACTGAAAATGTCAAGACAGTGTGCGTTTGCAATAAAAAAGGCCAACGCCATGCTGGGAATTATTAGGAAGGGAATTGAAAACAAATCAGCCAGTATCATAATGCCTCTGTATAAATCGATGGTGCGGTCTCATTTGGAGTACTGTGTGCAGTTCTGGTCGCCGCACCTCAAAAAGGATATTATAGCATTGGAGAAAGTTCAGAAAAGGGCGACTAAAATGATTAAAGGGCTGGAACACCTTCCCTATGAAGAAAGGTTGAAACGCTTAGGGCTCTTTAGCTTGGAGAAACGTCGACTGAGGGGTGACATGATAGAAGTTTACAAGATAATGCATGGGATGGAGAAAGTAGAGAAAGAAGTACTTTTCTCCCTTTCTCACAATACAAGAACTCGTGGGCATTCGATGAAATTGCTGAGCAGACAGGTTAAAACGGATAAAAGGAAGTACTTCTTCACCCAAAGGGTGATTAACATGTGGAATTCACTGCCACAGGAGGTGGTGGCGTCCACAAGCATAGCCACCTTCAAGAAGGGGTTAGATAAAAATATGGAGCAGAGGTCCATCAGTGGCTATTAGCCACAGTGTGTGTGTGTGTGTGTGTGTGTGTATATATATATATATATATATATATATATATATATATATATATATATATTTGGCCGCTGTGTGACACAGAATGTTGGACTGGATGGGCCATTGGCCTGATCTAACATGGCTTCTCTTATGTAGTCTCCCTCGCTGTGTGTTCCAAGGCCAAAATGTCTCACTCACAGTGACCTTCTTGCATCTGCAAAAATAAAGGGGTGTTCGTGGGAAAAAACTTTGGCGGGAGGGAATGCTTTGGGTGTTTAGCGTTTGAATGTGTAATGTCTACTGGTAAGGTGCATGTCAGGGTCAATGACCCGCCAAAAGCAGTCTTAGCAACACTTGTCCAATGCATCATGTTTCTCTCAATAAACTGATCTCTTGAACCCACTCCGAACCGTTTACTGGGGAAGAACTCGCAGGAGTTGACAACCAGCAAATATGAAAGTATGTCCTGCTCTGCCAACGTGCCAGGCCAGTCTCACGTTTCTTCTGCCATCCAGTGGAAGGACAATTTATTACACCTCTGCCATTCCAAAGGTTCCTGCTCATGGAATGGTAAGCTCCCACGCTGCCCCTCCCCTTTACTGCCCCTTAGATAGCCAGACGGAAGAGGGGTGGAGCTTTCGCAGAGATCAAGCACTGAGCATTCAAAACATAAGAAAGCTTAATAAACAAATCAAAAGAGGACACCCGGGGTCTGTTCAAGCTAGGACAGGGGTCCTCAACCCCCGGGCTGTGGACCGGTACCAGGCTGCAACCTGTTAGTAACCGGGCCACCCAGCCTCACCGTCCCCCCACCGCAACGCCTCCCCCCCCCTTGGGACCGCCTCCTCCTCCCTCCATTTTTGCAATGTTAAGGCTGGGAAAGAGGCCATAAAGTGCCTTCCAGGGTCTGTAAAGCCTGACCCCCTCCCCAGTGAGGAAACCATGATGAAACCATGGCAGCAGCAGCCAGTGGCCCGCTGAAAAAGCCTGGATGGAGGAAGGAAGTGGAAAGGAAGCAAGGGCAGCGTGGCTTTTTCAGCGGGCTGCTAACCACTGCCGCCACAATTTTGCCACGGTTTCCCCACCAATCAGCTGATCCCTTCCCCAGCCCCTTCCGCAGCCTTAACATTGCAAAAATGGAGGGAGGAGGCACTGCGGGGGGGGGGGGTCAGGGAGGCTGAATTCAGTGCCCCCATCCTGCCGGCCCCGGGGGCGGGGTGGGCTAGCAGGCCCTGGGGCCAGTCCCTGGTGCCGAAAAAGTTCAGAACCACTGAACTAGGAGACCAAGAAAAGGGGAAAACAGCATTCCCCTCCTCCCACTCAAGGTGCTGATCCTAAGCGTTGTTTAATTAGGAAAAGTGGAGAATTCTTCATGTTGCAGTCCATCGTCACCTGATCTCTCCAAGCTGGGAGTTCTCCTCATTGTACCTCAGCCTGCGGACAGGATGGCAAAGAGTTAGTCTTTCATGACATTTAATCTTTTGTGGCTTGTGCCCATCCAAGGAGAAGAGGAAGCAGAAAGAGTTTCTTTCCCCTTGTCAGGGGAATTTATAATCTCCCTCTTGAATGTCTGTCGCTTCCAGGATCCTTCCAATTTTTCTCCTCCAAAAAAAGAGAAGTTACTATATAGTCCACTGGCTTTTCAAGTCTCTGTCCCTCGAGGTGTGAGATTCTAGCAGGATGTGAGATGAGAAGTGTGAGATTCTAGCAAGGTGTGAGTTGCGGTGTGGGATCCTATTGTGCTACTTGGGCAAGAGCCACTGGTATCTGTGAAGAAATGCATTTTACCTTTGGAGGTTTGAAATGAGCAAAACCTTCACTTTGAGTTTTAAAAACTCCCCACCCACCCACCCCGCTCTCTGGGCAGAGAAGAGGCAGGAAAGGGGGGAAAGTCAATTCAATTGCTTTCTAGACTTACCTTAGCCCACCTTCATGCAAATGCTACTAGGTCTAGAAAGGTATGGTCAAGCTCTCCCCTCTTCCAAGCAGGGGACAGAGATTTGGAGGTGTTCAATACTAGAGAGACTTCAGGAAGGAAATTGTGGAGACTTCTAGGAAAGCTTCTCTTACCTGGTCTGATGGGGTCAGGGGGTGGGAGAAAGAGAGGTGATAAAACTCAGAGAAGCAAGGAGGGAGGTCTCTTTTGTGCGGAGTCCATCAGAGCAAATGGAACGCTGAACTGGGGTCTGGAGGAGGCAGCTGTTAGCCATGTGTTGGCCTGGACAGCTGAAGGAAGCTGCAAGATAAAGGTCACATTGCAGAGGTCTGTACCTTCCTCAGCTATGAAGCCTGTCCTGTATTTTAACATCTGATAGGGGATGTATAGAGAGAGAGACAGAGGAATTGCATTTTACCTATTTCCTTTGAATCCCTTGCTCAGTCTGGTGTGAGTTGGCAAATGGCTGTTTCTCCTGCTATTGCAACTGAGCCAGTTTGGTGTAATGGTTGAGTGTGCAGACTCTGATCTGGGAGAACCAGGTTTGATTCCCCACTCCTCTACTTGCAGCTGCTGGAATGGCCTTGGGTCAGCCATAGCTCTGGGAGAGGTTGTCCTTGAAAGGGCAGCTGCTGTGAGAGCCCTCTCAGCCCCACCCACCTCACAGGGTGTCTGAAGAAGAAGAAGATGATATTGGATTTATATCCTGCCCTCCACTTCGAATCTCAGAGTCTCAGAGTGGCTCACAATCTCCTTTATCTTCCTCCCCCACAACAGACACCTTGTGAGGTGGGGGGTGCTGAGAGGGCTCTCACAGCAGCTGCTCTTTCAAGGATAACTCCTATGAGAGCTCTGGCTGACCCAAGGCCATTCCAGCAGCTGCAAGTGGAGGAGTGGGGAATCAAACCCGGTTCTCCCAGATAAGAGTCCACGCACTTAACTACACCAAACTGGGTCTCTGTTGTGGGGGGAGAAGATATAGGAGATTGTGAGCCGCTCTGAGACTCTGATTCAGAGAGAAGGGTGGGGTATAAATCTGCAATCGTCTTCTTCTTCTGATCTCCAGGCAACAGGGATCAGTTCATCTGGAGGAAATGGCTGCTTTGGAAAGCGGGCTTTGTGGCATAAGACCCCACTACCTCCCCATCCCAAAGATCACCCTCCTCCAGGTATTTCCCTACCTGCAGCTGGCAGCCTGCAGAGATGCTGGCTACAAAAGACAGGCCTTGTGCGTGTGCATGGCGGGGGGGGGGGTGTTGGAGTGCAGTGGAATGGAGTGGATAAGCCCAATTAAGAACATTAGGATGTTATTGCAGAAACTGACACACACACTCCTCTTCAACCTGGATTCTGTTGGCCCCTGCTGCTGCCGCTTCAAGGCTAAATTAGGGCAACAGACTCCGCCCTGAAAATTATTTGGAATCCTAGAATCATAGAGTTGGAAGGGACCTCCAGGGTCATCTAGTCCAATCCCCTGCTCAATGCAGGAAACTCACAAATCCCCTTCCCCACACATAGGGTGTTTTCGCACTCACGTTTTACTGGCGCCACGACCCTCCTGACGCCGGCGAATCTGCATGGATTTCGCACCAGAAGCGCCGGCGCACCCAGAAGCGCCGGCTACTTCCGTCGCTAAGCCAGCGCAAACGTTTTCCTGCATCTTTGCGATTTGCGTTTGCGCTGGCTTAGCGACGGAAGTAGCCGGCGCTTCTGGGTGCGCCGGCGCTTCTGGTGCGAAATCCATGCAGATTCGCCGGCGTCAGGAGGGTCGTGGCGCCAGTAAAACGTGAGTGCGAAAACGGCCATACCTCCCTAGGAGGGACGGTGGCTCAGTGGTAGAGCATCTGCCTGGTAAGCAGAAGGTCCCAGGTTCAATCCCTGGCATCTCCAACTAAAAAGGGTCCAGGCAAATAGGTGTGAAAAACCTCAGCTGGAGACCCTGGAAAGCCGCTGCCAGTCTTGAGTTGACAATACTGACTTTGATGGACCCAGGGTCTGATTCAGTAGAAGGCAGCTTGCCTTGGCGGGGAGGGCGGGATAGAAATATAAAGTTATTATTATTATTATTATATGTTCAGTGGCCCCTGCTCCATGCCGAGAAGCTTCTGTCGTTATCAGGTGTGGTTGCCCTCCTGGAACAGATTCATCACCCTTCTGCTTCTAGAGCCAGTTGGTGCTTGGTGCTTGGGAGGGGCAGCAGTGGGAGGGTTTCTGGTGTCCTGGCCCCACTGGTGGACCTCCTGATGGTGCCTGGTTTTTTGGCCACTGTGTGACACAGAGTGTTGGACTGGATGGGCCACTGGCCTGATCTAACATGGCTTCTCTTATGTTGTTATGTCTGGGGCAGTGATGCTCTGTATTCTTGGTGCTTGGGTGGGGGTACAGTGGGAGGGCTTCTAGTGTCCTGGCTCCACTGGTGGACCTCCTGGTGGCACCTGTTTTTTCTTTGGCCACTGTGTGACACAGAGTGTTGGACTGGGTTGGCCACTGGCCTGATCCAACATGGCTTCTCTTATGTTCTTATGTCTGGGGCAGTGATGCTTTGTGTTCCTGGTGCTTGGGGGGGCAAGAGTGGGAGGACTTCTGGAGTTCTGGCCCCACTGGTGGACCTCCTGGTGGCACCTGGTTTTTTTGGCCACTGTGTGACACAGAGTGTTGGAATGGATGGGCCATGGCCTGATCCAACAGGGCTTCTCTTACGTTCTTATGTGACACAGAGTGTTGGACTGGATGGGCCACTGGCCTGATCCAACAGGGCTTCTCTTATGTGACACAGAGTGTTGGACTGGAGGGGCCATTGGCCTGATCCAACAGGGCTTCTCTTCTGTTCTTAGGTGACACAGAGTGTTGGACTGGATGGGCCACTGGCCTGATCCAACATGGCTTCTCTTACGTTCTTATGTGACACAGAGTGTTGGACTGGATGGCCACGGCCTGATCCAACAGGGCTTCTCTTCTGTTCTTATGTGACACAGAGTGTTAGACTGGATGGGCCATTGGCCTGATCCAACAGGGCTTCTGTTATGTTCTTCTGTGACACAGAGTGTTGGACTGGATGGGCCACTGGCCTGATCCAACATGGCTTCTCTTACGTTCTTATGTGACACAGAGTGTTGGACTGGAGGGGCCATTGGCCTGATCCAACAAGGCTTCTCTTCTGTTCTTATGTGACACAGAGTGTTGGAATGGATGGGCCACGGCCTGATCCAACATGGCTTCTCGTACGTTCTTATGTGACACAGAGTGTTGGACTGGATGGGCCACTGGCCTGATCCAACATGGCTTCTCTTACATTCTTATGTGACACAGAGTGTTGGACTGGAGGGGCCATTGGCCTGATCCAACAGGGCTTCTCTTCTGTTCTTATGTGACACAGAGTGTTGGAATGGATGGGCCACGGCCTGATCCAACATGGTTTCTCTTACGTTCTTATGTGACACAGAGTGTTCGACTGAATGGGCCACTGGCCTGATCCAACAGGGCTTCTCTTATGTTCTTATGTGACACAGAGTGTTGGACTGGAGGGGCCACTGGCCTGATCCAACCTGGCTTCTCTTATGTTCTTATGAAGACGTGGTTCTTTCAGCCCCCAAGCAACCCAGCTGAAGGGCTTCCTCTGCTGACCACCCCCGAGGGCCCTCCCAGGAGCTGGTTCCTTCGCACCATCAACTCTGCCTCCCTGCAGTGTTTAGCTGGAAAGAATCTGGATGCCCAGTTCCTCAGGTGGGCTGTGGAGGGGGAAGGGGCCAGGTGCCATCATCTGGAGAGCCAACTGCTGGTGTTTCTACTTTGGCTGTCATCATAAGTCACTCTGAGCCACCATTTGCCGTTAGAAATGTGGGTGAAACCTTTTAATTAGCAAATAAGCAAATGTCACAGTCTGCTTTGCGATCACAGCAGAACAAAACGACAGGTCTTCTTTTCTTCCAGAGCTGACACTATGGAGAGAGATGGACATGTGAAGCTGCCTTGTACTGAATCAGACCCCCCTGGGTCCATCAATGTTGGTCTTGTCTACTCAGACTGGCAGTGGCTCTCCAGAGTCTCCAGCGAAGGTTTTTCACGCCTACCTGCCTGAACCCTTCTTAGTTGGAGATGCCGGGGATTGAACCTGGGACCTTCTGCTTACCAAGCAGATGCTCTACCACTGATCCACCGTCCCTCTCCTTAGTTGTATGAACATATGAAGCTGCCTTATACTGAATCAGACCCTTGGTGCATCAAAGCCAGTCTTGTCTACTCAGCCTGCCAGCGGCTCTCCAGGGTCTCAAGCGGAGGTTTTCCACACCTATTTGCCTGGACCCTTTTTAGTTGGAGATGCCGGGGATTAAACCTGGGACCTTTTGCTTCCCAAGCAGCTGCTCTACCACTGAACCACCATCCCTCCCCTTAGTCATATGACCATATGGAGCTGCCTTATACTGATTCAGACCCCCCTGGGCCCATTAAACTCAGTCTTGTCTCCTCAGACTGACAGTGGCTCTCCAGCTGAGGTTTTTCACACCTATTTGCCTGGACCGTTTTGAGTTGGAGATGCCGGGGATTGTACCTGGGACGTTATGCTCTACCACTGAGCCACTGTCCTTCCCCTAATATGAACACATGAAGCTGCCTTCTACTGAATCACACCCTGGGTCCATCAAAGTCAGTCTTGTCTCCTCAGACTGGCAGTGCAGTGGCTCTCCAGGGTCTCCAGCTGAGGTTTTTCATGCCTACTTGCCTGGACCGTTTTGAGTTGGAGATGCCGGGGATTGAACCTGGAACCTTCTGCTTCCCAAACAGATTCTCTTCCACTGAGCCACCATCCTTCCCCTAATATGAACATATGAAGCTGCCTTATACTGAATCAGACCCTTGGTCCATCAAAGTCAGTATTGTCTTCTCAGACTGGCAGCGGCTCTCCAGGGTCTCAAGCTGAGGTTTTTCATGCCTATTTGCCTGGATCCTTTTTTGGAGATACCAGGGATTGAGCCTGGGACCTTCTGCTTACCAAGCAGATGCTCTACCACTGAGCCACCATCCCTCCCCTAAACTGAAATCTGATCACCTTTGGAAGGCAACATATGAACATATGAAGCTGCCTTCTACTGAATCAGACCCCCCTCAGTTCATCCAAGTCAGTCTTGTCTACTCAGATTGGCAGCGGCTCTCCAGGGTCTCCAGCAGAGGTTTTTCACGCCTACTTGCCTGGACCCTTTTGAGTTGGAGATGCCGGGGATTGAACCTGGGACCTCCTGCTTACCAAGCAGATGCTCTACCACTGAGCCACCATCCCTCCCCTTAGTCATATGAACACTTATACTTTTTCTGCTTACCAAGCAGATGTTCTACCACTGAGCCACCATCCCTCTCCTTAGTTGTATGAACATATGAAGCTGCCTTATACTGAATCAGACCCTTGGTGCATCTCCTAGTTGGAGATGCTGGGGATTGAACCTGGGACCTCCTGCTTACCAAGCAGATGTTCTACCACTGAGCCACCGTCCCTCCCCTGTGTGTCTCCTCCTGCGGGAGGGAAAGCAACTGTGTATGTGTGTGTGTGTGGGGGGGGGGTTGTTTGTGTGAGCAAATGACAAGCAGCAAGAGCGAGGGAGGGGTTGATGCTCCCTCTGCTCAAGCCTGGAGGCTCAGCTGTTCCACCTTGAAGAAGACGGTTGGGAAAAGGCATCACAGGCCTGTCGGTAATTGCTGGGAACCCAACAGCATTGGGCCACCTGCCACGAACTAATTGGCTGAGGAAGAGCGCTGGGATTTGTAGCAGCAGCTCTTGAGCTGATCTTTCAGGAAACGGTGGGAGGCGCGTGCAAGGTTTTCCCCAGCGGCCTCTTTCTGCAGCCCAAACTGCCCCCTCTAGTACAGGAGCTGGCAGAATTGCCGCCATAAGTTGCCCGGGTGCCCAAACATTTCTTTCGCCTGCTGTGCCGCCTGTCCCTCCAAGCCCGCAGCGATGCCATCCATAAGGAAGAGCGATGCCTTCTGTTCTGGCCGGATGCCTTCCTGGCTGGGATCGGTTGGGGACTGTTTGCTCTTGATCGAGACGGATGAGGCGCCCGTGTTTCATATTCCACCCTGGATGCAAAGCAGCCGAAGCGCCATCCGTCTGTGTCACACGCAGCCGCATCACCATTTAGGAAAGGCAAACTTATTATGACTCAACTTATTAGTCCCAAATGGAGTTGACTTCAGAGGCTGTCAGAGAAGATCATCGCAATGGGGTTTGGGGCAGCTCCGGGCTTACCAAGCGCTGTCAAAAGATGCATGCGAGATGGAGGCTTCTGCATCATCAGAGAGGACGGCATTTTGAAAAAACGGTGTACCTATTTTGAAACCTTTTGCATATCCATTTGACTGCCAAGCGTGGCAATTTAGGGGAGTGCCCTGTGGGGCAGAGTGGTAAAGCTGCAGTACTGCAGTGGGAGCCCTCTGCTCACGACCTGAGTTCAATTCCAGCGGAAGCTGGTTCAGGTAGCCGGTTCCAGGTTGACTCAGCCTTCCATCCTTCCGGGGTTGGTAAAATGAGTACCCAGCTTGCTGGGGGGAAACTGTAATGACCGGGGAAGGCGACGGCAAACCACCCCGTAAAAAGGTCTGCCATGAAAATGTTGTGAAAGCAGAGTCACCCCAGAGTCGGAAACGACTGGTGCTTGCACAGGGGACTACCTTTAAGAGCCCCGTGGCACAGAGTGGTAAAGCTGCAGTACTTCAGTCGGAGCCGTCTGCTCACGACCTGAGTTTGATTCCAGCGGAAGCTGGTTCAGGTAGCCGGCTCCAGGTTGACTCAGCCTTCCATCCTTCCGGGGTCAGTAAAATGAGTACCCAGCTTGCTGGGGGGAAACTATAATGACCGGGGAAGGCAATGGCAAACCACCCCATAAAAAGTCTCCTGTGAAAACGTTGTGAAAGCAGTGTCACCCCAGATTTGGAAACGACTGTTGCTTGCACAGGGGACCTTTCCTTTCCTTTCTCAGCTATGTCTGCGTTTCACCGGCATGCATTTCACCGATATAGTTGGCATCTTTGGATACCAGGCTGTGTATTTAAGTGTCCATACTATCCACGCTGTTACTGACGTAACTGTTTTAATTTTTAATGTTTTTAATTGTTTAACCGTTTTACTGTTTTATTGTAATAGTGTAATTATTGGTTTTACTGTTTGATATGCTGGAATCTGCCCTGAGCCCAATTTGGAAAAGTGCGGAATATAAAGACACAGAAATAAATAAATAAATGCCAGGGAGGCCTGTTTGACTCCTCTCTCGCGCACTGAGCATGTCTTAGGAGGGGCCCTGGTGGCCCAAGGGTAGAGCCTCTGCTTGGCATGCAGAAGGTCCCCGGTTCAGGCCTTGGAAGCATCTCCTGGAAGGATCAGGAACTGGGTGCCATGAAAGGCCTTCCTCGGTCCAAGACCGCGCAGAGCTGCTGCCTGACTGGCCTTGAGGGATGGAGGGTCGGATCCAGTACAGGGTGGCTTCAGCTCTTTCACAAGAGAAGGTGTCTGTTTGGATTCTTCTTCTCACAGAGGAATGCCCAGCGAGGAACCCCAAGATTCCTTGGGGCAGAGTTTAAAACCTACTGAAATAAGAACCAGAAATATATAACCAGGAGTCGTTTTGTAGAAAAATAGCTGGCAGAGCTCATTAGCATAACTCATTCACATCGGCTGGGACTCTCCTGGGCCTCCACCCCTGCCCCCCCCCCCCCCCCCGTCAAAAGGCCAGCAAGCCACCCACTGCCCAAAATCACATAAGAAGTGGAGAAAGGGTGGTGTGGGCTTCTCCAGGGGTTAATGAGGGCTGCTGGGGGCGTGGCAAAGCCCCTGGTGGCTGGTTGGCTGCCCCCTCTCCTAATCCAGAGATTCTTATGCAGCTGCACCTCCTAGTCAATGGACAAGGTAGGTGGAGGGGAGGAGGGGAAACCCTCAGAGAGGTGCAGGCGCTGCGCTCCTGTGAACTCTTGCTGAATCTGAGACTTGTATACAACCCCCTCAAAACATTTGTTCTTATTCCTTCAGTGCTTGAGGTAATGACACTGGCCTGCCAGGCTATGCAGGTTGAGTCCGGCAGGACTGGCTACATTTGGGGCCGCCCCTGGGAATCCCTGCTGTCCCCTCATATGCCTTGCCTGCACACCTGACAGAATCGCTTTAGGAAAAATAATATAAACAACCCAAAGGTTATGGGGACCACATTGCTTTGTAATGATGGTGTGCGTGTACAAATAAGCAACACTGACAAAAGAATTGCCTTCAGCTGCTTGTGAGCATGATGCTGGTTTAAAGTTTTTGGAGAATTTGTATCGCCATATAATTATTAAAAGCATAAAGCAGTGGGGAACGCAGTGGAAGTGTTGCTGGGGACGTCTTCTTTAAGAATTTATGGAGCACCCCGTGGTGGAAGAGTTTCAATCCAAGCAGGACCTTCTAAAGCCGACAACCTGCCCACTGGGACTCCTTTGTGGGAATTATTTACGAATTTTGCAATTCTTTTGTCAATTCTGCTTACTTGTACATGCACCCCATCATTGCATAGTAGTTTGGTCACTATAACCTTTGGGTTGTTTGTATTATTGCACCTGAGAGAATCACCTGTGCACCTTCTCCCCACTTCTGCCTGCCAGAAGTGCTGCACTTATCTTTTGCGGACAGGACCGGATGGACATGTTTCTTTGAGGGGGGCAAAATTAAAAAATGGCACCTCTTTATGGACCATTCTATCTTATAGTCCCAACGAATACAATGGACTCCATACCCAATTTGGCACCCCCCCCCCCAGTGGCGGCCAGGGCAAGCACCCCCTCTGCCCCCCCCCCCCCAATTGGGATTGGGCTGCAGATGATCCCGGCCACACTTGCTGAACAGAGAAATACATGAAGCCCAGAGAAGCAGCGTTTTGAAGCCAACGGCCCACAAGTTTGAGTGCAGAACGTCAGCCCATGGTACAATGGCTATGAGAGCCCTCTCAGCCCCACCCACCTCACAGGATGCCTGTTGTGAGCAAGGAGATAAAGGAGATTGTGAGCTGCTCTGAGACTGATTCAGAGAGAGGGGCGGGGTATAAATCTGCAGTCTTCTTCTTCTTGCACTGGGCCAACCCTTCCCTTTCCCTCCTCAGAGCTGCGCCACCAGGTCCAGGGCATTGAAGCCCAGCAGTTCACCAGCGGGTGTGTGTGTGTGTGTGTGTGTGTGAAGAGCCAGTTAAAGAGCTCAAAAGAGGGGAGGGGAATGCAGCGAGGAGCCCTACCTTTCTCCTCAGACAGTCTGTGGGTAAAGCCTCTGCATTCTTTGGCTATTCTTTTTGTGGACTTCATTTTTTAGCTCTGTCATCCCCTGTCCTCAAACACTTTTTACATTAAAAGTGGGACTAAAGCATTGTTGTGTTGCTGTGCAGCTTGCGCTGGTCTTGCTTGAAGCCATTCTTCATTTGGGGGTGTATTTGCTGGGCAGCTCCCCTTAAAAACATGCCTGTATTAGAGGCAGAGGGTGGCCATTGCTGCCAAGGACGAGCTGGGCTTGATCTGCCTCTTCTTTTCAGAAGGGTTATGGGGAAGGGACCTGATGTCTGGCTGTAGGGCCAGCTCTAGCCATACTATTGAACAGGTGTGCACCTCCTCCCGCCCCCCCCCCCCGCGCTATCTGTGTGAAAGGCCACAGTAGTCCTGCACCCCACAACATTCAGGAGGGCAGCCATGTTGGTCTGAAGTAACAGAACCAAGTTTGAGACAGGGGCACTATGGAGACCCACAAGAACTTGAAGGCCCCACGTGTGCCTGCAGATGAAAGGTTAGACCCAGAATTAAGCTTTGTTGGTCTAAAAGGTGCCCAGCTGGACTCCAACTTTGCTCCACTAGATTGTGAGTTTAGTACATGTTTTCCATTTATACCATCACCGTTCTCCTCATTCCTAGAGCGGTGGTAACAACCCATCGTTTCACCCCCCCCACACACACACACCCCTGTAAGGGGATATGTAAAGCAGCAGTTCCCAATAGTGTGTAGCAATGGGCCCCTGGAGAAGGGAATTGGATCCGTATAGCTCACCTTGGAGGGCCTGGCTGGCAAACAGATCCTGGACTTAAAGTATGGTATAGTGGTTAAGTGCCCGGACTCTTATCTGGGAGAACCGGGTTGGATTCCCCACTCCTCCACTTGCAGCCGCTGGAATGGCCTTGGGTCAGCCAGAGCTCTCTTATCTGGGAGAACCGGGTTGGATTCCCCAGTCATCTGCTTGCAGCTGCTGGCATGGCCTTGGGTCAGCCAGAGCTCTCTTATCTGGGAGAACCGGGTTTGATTCCCCACTTCTCCACTTGCAGCTGCTGGAATGGCCTTGGGTCAGCCAGAGCTCTCTTATCTGGGAGAACCGGGTTGGATTCCCCAGTCATCCGCTTGCACCTGCTGGAATGGCCTTGGGTCAGCCAGAGCTCTTTTATCTGGGAGAACCGGGTTTGATTCCCCACTCCTCCACTTGCACCTGCTGGAATGGCCTTGGGTCAGCCATAGCTCTCTTATCTGGGAGAACAAGGTTTGATTCCCCATTCCTCCACTTGCACCTGCTGGAATGGTCTTGGGTCAGCCAGAGCTCTCTTATCTGGGAGAAGATAGATAGATAGATAGATAGATAGATAGATAGATAGATAGATAGATAGATAGATAGATAGATAGATAGATGATAGATAGATAGATAGATAGATAGATAGATAGATAGATAGATAGATAGATAGATAGATAAATTTATTGTCATTGTTCTCAACAAAAAGAGAGCAACGAAATGAGGTGCTCTTCCACAAAACATACCAACATATCAAACACACATATTCATATTCATACTATTTAAATACATCTAAAACCATTAAAACCATTAAAACCATTAAAACCATTTAAATACATCTAAAACAGATAAACATTCATAAAACCATTAAAACCATTTAAACCATTTAAATATATCTAAAACAGATAATCCTTCATAACCCTGCATTTAGCCTAACCACAGCACTTGGATAGAAACTGTCCTTAAATCTGTTTGTCCTAGCCTTCAACACTCTATATCGTCTACCTGACGGTAAGATCTCAAATAGCAAATGGCCCAGATGTGAAGGCTCCCTTAGGATCATTTGTATCTTCCTTTTACATCCCATATTATACAGATCCACCAATGAGGGGAGAGAACATCCACAAATCTTTTGTGCTCTTCTCGTCACTCTTTGGAGCACCCTTCTCTCTGCTTCCGTGCAGCTCCCAAACCACGCGCAGAGGCAATAAGATAAAATGCTCTCAATGGAACTACGATAAAAGGCAACCAGCAGACTCCCTGACAGTTGTAGTGATCTTAAGAGTCTTAAGTAGTGTAGTCGTTGCTGGGCCTTTTTCTCTAGAGCTAAAGTATTTGCCCCCCATGTTAGATCCTGTTTCATGGTAATTCCCAGAAACTTCCATTCTGTCACCTGTTCTACCGTAACACCATCAATAAACAACGGCTGGATGTCCAAACTATTCTTCCTGTAATCCACTATAATTTCCTTCGTTTTATTTATATTAAAAATAAGATTATTTACTTTACACCAAAGGGACAGCTGTTGAACTTCCCTCCTATACGCAGACTCATCATCCTCAGAGATGAGCCCTACCAACGTTGTATCATCTGCATACTTAACGATTTTGTTACTCAGACTGCTAGAAACACAATCAGACGTGTAAATAGTGAAAAGAAGTGGACTCAAGACACATCCCTGAGGGGTGCCAGTATTTAAGATCTTCACGGAGGAAATATATCCATCCATTTTAACCCTTTGTGAACGACCTGACAAAAAATTCAAAATCCACTCACATATAGAGTCCGACAGCTTCAAATCTTTAAGCTTAAACAACAATCTATGGGGTGATATTGTATTAAAAGCAGAACTAAAATCTACAAACAACATTCTAACATACGTCCCCTTTTTATCCAAATGCGATAAAGCAGTATAAAGAACAGTATTAACAGCATCCTCAGTAGATCTATTTTTCCTGTAAGCAAACTGATATTCATCAAAAATAACAGGAAGGCAGGAAATAATATATTTTCGAACTAATTGTTCAAAACACTTCATTATAACAGAAGTCAAGGCCACTGGCCTATAGTCATTTAAAACCTTTGCTGGCGTCCTCTTTGGTATTGGGACAATAAGGGAAGCCTTCAAACAAGTGGGAACAATGGATTGTGACAAAGAACGATTGAAAATCTCAGTCCACACCCCGGCTAACTGCCCTGCACATTCCTTTACTACACAACCAGGGATATTATCGGGACCTGCAGCCTTTCTAGAATTTACTGCCTTCATTATACACCTAACATCGTGCTCCCTCACAACGAAAGGAGCACCTCGCTCGGTCCCCAACGATGATGTTACTGGTAATTCCGCTTTCTTTTGATCCACTTCAAACCGGGCATAAAAAGTATTTAACTCCTCTGCCAGCTCCTGCTTTCCATTCGTACTAGCCTTTAGCGCCTTGAAATTAGTTAACTGCTGAACAAGGTTTGATTCCCCACTCCTCCACTTGCACCTGCTGGAATGGCCTTGGGTCAGCCAGAGCTCTCTTATCTGGGAGAACCGGGTTGGATTCCCCACTCCTCCACTTGCAGCTGCTGGAATGGCCTTGGGTCAGCCAGAGCTCTCTTATCTGGGAGAACAAGGTTTGATTCCCCATTCCTCCACTTGCACCTGCTGGAATGGCCTTGGGTCAGCCAGAGCTCTCTTATCTGGGAGAACCGGGTTTGATTCCCCACTCCTCCACTTGCACCTGCTGGAATGGCCTTGGGTCAGCCAGAGCTCTGGCTGAGCTGTCCTTGAAAGGGCACCACCTACCTCATAGGGTGTCTGTTGTGGGGGGGAAGTACAGGAGGCTGTGACCACTATAAGATTCAGAGTGGAGGGTGGGATTCAAGAAAGAGAGTTAGGTGTAGTGGTTAAGTGTGCAGACTCTTTCTGGGAGAACTGGGTTTGATTCCCCACGCCTCCACTTGCAGCTGCTGGAATGGCCTTGGGTCAGCTACTGTAAGAGCTCTCTCAGCCCACAATATGATATGTTACAAAAGATATTGAAAACTCATGTATATTTTAAATTGGAACTTTTCTTATTGAGTATCCTAACGATGGATCTTTTGAGACATTGAGTATCCTAATGATGGATCTTGATGATACATATTATTACTGCAGCAAGACTTTTGATAGCACAAAACTAGAAACATCATGAAACTCCGAAGAAGCAGGACTTGATAGATAAAATACTAGAGACAGCTGAAAGAGATGCCCTTGCACTTCGTCTTAAGGGTAGATTAACACGAGATGAAGAGAAACCTTGGAAACCCTTTTATGAATGGTTGAAGACACAAATTTGACTCTTATATGACACGTAATTCTTCAATTTTGATATTTTAGTGTTGATATTAGCAAATTATTCGTTATAATCTAAAGATTGTAAATCTTTGTAGACTATGAGATACATTTGTTAACTAATGATGCAGAATTTAGTTAACAAATTCTGCATCATTAGTTAACAAATGTTAACTAATGTTAACGAAATAATGTTATTTCCCTTTCCCCTTTCCCCTCCCCTACTCTGTACTTCCTTATCCTGTTTCTTAAAATTTCAATAATATATATATATAACCCAGAAAAAAGAGCTCTCTCAGCCCCACCCACCTCTTGTTTGTTGTGAGGGAAGAAGGTAAAGGAGATGGTGATCTGCTCTGAGACGGTGCTTCAGAGAGAAGGGTGAGGTATAAATCTCCAGTCTTCTTTAAAATACAGTATACTCAAGGGCTTCACAGGTTGGTGCCGCTGAATGTTGTGTGTGGGGGGGAGTGGAGGATGTGTTTTCTATTCCAGTGTGCCATTCATAAATGAAGGTCTCTATTCTGTGCTCAGAATCAGTCCCCAAGTGCAGCATGTAATGTACAAAGTAGCCCTGAGTAATTAACTGGCGTGAAGAGCCTTGATTTCCATTAGATAATGGAAGATACTCCAGACAATTCTCATATTTCGAAAAGTAATTCTAATGTGGCACTTCACTCGTGTAAATGGTAGCTTTAAAATCTCACCAGGTAAATCAGGCTCCATAAATTCCGCTTACACACATTTTGTTTTAAACAGAATTACTGAAGAATATGGGAGACAATCGGTTGGCCGAGAATTCTTTGCCTTCCAGACATCGGTTTCCTCATTTGGATTCTCTGCAGAATCAAGTCAAAGTCCACTCGCTGCCCTTGGGATTTGATTATTGCCCCAAGCAGGGCTTGAATTCAGCAAGAGCTCACAGGAGCACAGTTCCTGAACCTCCAGCCGAGGCATGCATGCAGTGGGGAGTCCTTTCCCTGCCACACACAGATCCTGGGGCATATGCAAAGGAGATAGGCCACTGAGCTCCTGCACCTTTTTCCCAACGAAATGACCCCTGGCCGCAGGAATATGTCTCCCTGGCAGAAGGGAGCCCAAGTTCCAGTGACTGTGGTTGTCGGGTGTGTTTTAGTTTTCCACCTTGTCTCCCTGCTCCACTTAATTAGGCTAACTGAGCTAAATCCCACTGCTAGCCCTTGCCCCTTGCCAATGGGATGACACCAGCCTTTCACCTGGTCTCATCCACCTGCCCTGGTGCACATCCTAGCTGGCATGGAGAGGAGGAGGATGTAGCAAAAGGGAGGCAAGTGGAAGGGCAGGCGCAGGGGAGCTGAGGGCAGAGCACTGGCAGGACTCGTCCCACCCAGACAAGCACTATTGCATTTCCTGCAGGGCCTCACAATGGTAGAGAATGTGTGATTGGCCTTGACTCTCAGCCAGGAAGTCATAGAATCATAGAACTGGAAGGGACCTCCAGGGTCATCTAGTCCAACCCCTGCACAATGCAGGAAACCCACAAATACCTCCCCCTAAATTCACAGGATCTGCATTGCTGTCAGATGGCCATCTAGCCTCTGTTTCAAAACCTCCAAGGAAGGAGAGCCCACCACCTCCTGAGGAAGCCTGTTCCACTGAGGAACCGCTCTAACGGTCAGGAAGTTCTTCCTAAGGTTGAGCCGGAAACTCTTTTGATTTAATTTCAACCCACTGGTTCTGGTCCTACCTTCTGGGGCCACAGAAAACAATTCCACCCTAACCTCTATAGGACAGCCATTCAAGTACTTGAAGATGGTGATCCTATCACCTCTCAGCCGCCTCCTCTCCAGGCTAAACATCCCCAACTCCTTCAACCTTTCCTCATAGGACTTGGTCTCCAGACCCCTCGCCATCTTTATCGTCCTCCTCTGGACCCCTTCCAGCTTGTCTATATCTTTCTTAAAATGTGTTGCCCAAAACTGAACACAATACTCCAGGTGAGGTCCTACCAGAGCATAGTAAAGTGATACCATCACTTCACATAATCTGGGCAATATAGGTACTTCTGTTGATACAGCTCAAAATTGAATTTCCCTTTTTAGCCACTGCATCACACTGTCATCCAACTGTAAATGACAGCAAATAAAGTAAAGCAAAATACATCAATATGGGCAGCCGCTAATGGGGTGCTGTGTAGCAGCAGAAAAGAGCCAAAGTGCAGAGCACCTGAAAGACGAAACAAAAAAAATGGGGCAGGGGAAGAGATTTCATGAATCACCACTTGCTTCTTCAGATACAGCTAGAATGTGAGTCTATCTGTCCTTATATCTTGGAGCGTGGAGGGATTCCATATGCTGAATGACATTAGCAGATGTGATTGGATTAGGTGTGATATGCAGAAGGGTAGTATGCATTGAGAAATCAGCATTGGTAATGAGACAGGAAACCTAGGTCTCGATTCAGACCAGGAGGATGCACTGTCTTAAGCTTCATCACTTCATTCTCCAAGATATAAAGACAGCTAGGCTCATGTTCTAGCTGTATCTGAACAAGTGCAAAAGAACAGTGGCAGCACAATATGTAAAATGCAAAAATACAAAATATTGTGCAAAAACAAACACTCTTGACTGGTGTATACAAAATTCTATTGTCATGAAATGAACAGCCTACAACAGTGGGCATGCATTCATACAGTATAAATAGACAACAAACAAAAGTCTCAAAACAATATTCCAAGGAGGACCCCACAGAGTCTCTGAGTTTTCCAAACTGAGTACTAAGACTCAATAATAAAGTTCCACAGGAGTCCCTCCGTTGCTTGTTGACTTCTGAAGGAAAAATTCTAGCCTTCACGCAAACCCCGGCTTTGATTGCGTGCCGCTGCTCCTGCAGCTTCCTCGTAAGTCAACTGAAACCTCCAGCCAAGTTCTCTCTCAAATGCCCATTTTGGTATCTTAATTTGCTCCCAGGGTGCCAGTGATGCTATTTTTAAAGAAAAAACTAAATGTCCCCAGGGAACAGTTGACCGCAAACGAACAACAACTAGCAAATTTGACATTTAGAAACAAAAAAGAAATAGTTGTTTGGGAGCCCTCTTTCTAACCAGGGTGTCTTTGCTTGCATTCTTCACACCACAGGATTCTTCCTTCTTTCATTTTCCCTTTTTCTCAAAACTAAAACAAGCCCCCAGCAGTGGTTCATGAAGGAAAGCTCGGAGGATTTATTGCCATTTACTCCATGTTATCAGAGATATGGGAATCCTCTCTTGCTTGTGGGACGTTTGCCAGAGCAGTTCTGCTTTGCTTGATTCCCCGTGTTCATATCCTTGCTGCTCGGTAGACAAGGGCTGTCATTCTCCAGAGTCCCAGATGGCATCTCTGCGTTTCTAACAGACAGCCACTGGCACGTGGGAGATGGCTGTGTTTCCAAACATAACAAGACACATTTACTCTTCGCCATATCCCCCGGAATTCACTGAAAATATTTGCATCCAACTAGCAGAGCTTGCAAGTGGCAGCATTTCAAGGATTAGCATTTGAGATGGCAGATGGGCTGCGTGGATTTACACCTACAATATCCTGGCCTTTCCACTGCAGGGATTTTAAATCGGAAGCATGGAAAACAAAGTTCGATAGATGATAAACTGCTGCCATACATGCCTTTATGTACTCCTCTTCTCATGTTGGTCCCAGCGGATTCCAGGGAACCTGTTTCCAGGACGGCACTGATACATCCCTTATTGGCCAGGCTTCAGGGGTTTTTTCCTCCACTTTGTTGAGACTGCTGCTCATATGGGGCTGCCAGTCCCCCAGTGGGGGTGGCAGATCCACACCCCCCCCCCCCGGTCCCTTGCTAAGAACAGCAGGTTTTACCATAGAGTTCCCATCGATTCTTACAACTATGCTTTGTCACTTCTGAGTAGCTCCAGAAACTCCATGGTAAGAACTTCCTGTAAGTAGACACGGCCTTAGTTTTGCTTTTATTTTTTCTCCCAGCATGGTGACCGTCCAGCAAATCTCTACTCATGTACCTTCACTGGAGTTTAATACCTAGAAGGGACACAGAGTTGAGAGAAGGTAGATTGTATCTTTATGGAGATTTCAGGAAAAGATTCTCTGAACCGCACGGGATGGAGCAAACAGAGGAGATAAAATCTCTTGGCACAGATGGAGAGAATTGGTTTAGGAGGAAGGAAGTAACACCTGTATTCTGACAGATGGGCATCATTGCCACATGGAACAGGCAACGTGCTGGCTGCCTATACAAAGATACCGAGTTCGGTACAAGGTGCTGGTTATGACCTTTAAAGCCCTTTATGGTCTGGGACCTGCCTACCTTAGGGACCGTCTCTCCCCACATGTCCCCCAGAGAGTGCTGAGGTCGGGGTCTCAGAACCTCCTTATAATCCCTGGGCCAAAGGAGGCCCGTCTGAAAGCGACCAGGGACAGGGCCTTCTCGATTGCAGCTCCCTGTTGGTGGAATCAGCTCCCGGAGGAGGTGAGGGCCCTGCAGAACCTTGAACAGTTCCGCAGGGCCTGTAAAACAACCCTCTTCCGGTTGGCATATAATTAACTGTGAGCAGAATGCCTGAATATTAAATCTTAAACATCAGATTACTGAATATTGGAAATTTGAAGGACTGATTTAAGGAATAGTAGCATAGTGTATATCGATGTGAGTTTTATGTATTTTTAGGCTTTTATGTATTTTATTGTATAATTTTCTAATTGTATTTAAATCGACCTTTGTTAGCTTTTATTGTTGTAAGCCGCCCTGAGCCCACCTCGGTGGGGTGGGGCGGGATATAAATCGAATAAAGTAAGTAAGTAAGTAAAGACCCCAAGGTAATGATAATTTTTTAGAGCACTATAACTTCTAACATTAACAGGGGCAGGTTCAGGATGAGAACTTTTCTTCTGTATTCCTGGCAGTTGTTCTCTGTGGCACAGAAACCGCCATCATTTGAATATGCTGTTCAAAACGGGCACCAGGGGCAGGGAGATAAATACCGGTTTCCCCGTTAAGCCATCCCTGTGGAAACTGTCCTCTGGGTAGCAGGAGGCACACCAACACAGCAGGCAGGCCGGAGACCACTGGCGCCTGGCTGCCTTGGAGGGTGGGACGTCCCCCTTGTGAAAAAGGTAGCCCTGGAGGTACAATCAGGGGAAGAGAAAGCAGCACTACCAGCTGCATGGCTGTCTTGGGCTGGGAGTGGGGAACAAGGAGATTTCCATGGCTGTGCCTGGATCATGGGAATTGGGTTGGTGTCCCAAGAGAGGGTCGGATCGGCTTTGGACAAATGGGGGGGATGGGATAGAATGGGCCGATTACAGACTCTTTCCATTCACCTGAGCTTAGTTGCCTCCCTGTAGGAGTCTATGAAGTAGCTCAATATGATGTGAAATGGTATTTTCCCCCTAGTCTGTAAAAACGAGGGCTTTCTTTTGAGCAGGAATGGACAGAAATACAGTTCTGGCTGGCTTGGTGTCAGGGGGTGTGTGGCCTAATATGCAAATGAGTTCCTGCAAAAACCCAATCCCTGGTAAAAGCAATTTTTCTTGCATGATGATCACCTGCATGCAGGCACAAGAGCCATTGCCCTTTAAAACTTGCATTAGAGAGAGCTGGCCAGACAAAGGGGCCTTCTTAAGAGCCCCTCAGCATGTCACTATTCATTTGACAAGAGTCATTTGGTCACAAACAGCCTCCATGAAGCAGAAGAAACAAGTTACTGGTGGACGTCTGTCGGTTAAGGACACCACAGAGTTATTGCTGACTCTATTCCCAGTTCTGTCCATAACTGTGGGCTTTTTTCTGTACCCAGAGAATAAACCCCCTCTGCAAATAAGAGGCCTAGAATCTGGGGTGCTTCTAAAGCCCGGCTCCAAGGGCCTGAAAAGAGCAAATGGAAGGGATTGTCTGGGAGATTAGAGGCCACCTGCCTTGGTGATAAAGAGAACTCCCTGGCAGATTGGAGAGCTCTCTCTTGCCTGAATCGTTTGGCAGCGGAAAAGGGCCGGGAATTGCATAGGGGAAATCGTGGCGGCTGCAGATCTCAGCTGCCAAATCAGTGGCACGGAGAGGAAGACGGACGGGGGCAGAAGGGGATTGATATATCTGACGGCTGGCTGTTTTCTGATCTTCTGGAACTGAGCTGATTCCTATCAGAGCAACAGGGACTGGCTTTATTTCCTTTGTATTTGACCATTTTGTGCGCAAAGCAAGATTATATTTAGTTTTGCTTCTACCAAAATTCCATCACAGCTTCCCTGTAACAACATTTGCATGCCCTGAATAGCCTTGGGTTCCCCCATGAGACAATTGTATGTTTGCTTGCTGTTGCTAGTAAGAATTCAGAAGGGGCCGATGGCTTTTAAACTTACTCCCCCACCCCGAAACCCTTAACAGGCCATTTCACATATACAGGGGTCATTTTATAGCTAAATAGGTGGAGGAGCTCATTAGCATAACTCATTAGCATATGCCACCCCCTCCAGCCAAAAGCAACCCGATGCAAGAAGGAAGAGCCCCGGACAAGCAAGGTCTGCTTAGGCTGGCTAGAGATCCAGCCAGCCCAAGCAGGTCTCGCTCACCTGGGGCTCTCTTGGGCCACCCTCCCCCAGTCAAAAGGCCAGCAAGCCACCCACCAACCAAAATCACATCAGAAGTGGAGAAAGGGCGGTGTGGGCTTCTCCAGGGGTAAATGAGGGCTGCTGGGGGTGTGGCAAAGCCCCTGGTGGCTGGCTGGCTGCTTGCTCCCCTAATCCAGGGATTGTTATGCAGCTGCACCTCCTAGTCGATGGACAAGGTAGGTGCAGAGGAGGAGGGAGAACCCTCAGAAAGGTTCAGGAGCTGTGCTCCTGTGAGCTCCTGCTGAATCTGAGGCCTGCACATACAGCAGGCAAAAGTCATCCAGGTCTCTGTTATACTGCTTTAGAAAAGCACAACTAAATAAGAACTATACACAGTGAAGTCAGATGTACATGTGATGTGCACAACTGAAAAGTGCCTCCTCACACAAACTATACCAGCGGTGGCCAGACTTGCTTAATGTAAGAGCCACATAGAATAAACATCAGACGTTTGAGAGCCTCAAGACATGAACATCAGAAGTTTGAGGGAGGGAGGGAAGGAAGGAAGGAAGGAAAATAGATGGAAGGAGGGAGAAGAGGTGGAAAGAAAGCAACTTTAACTTTAAATACATTCTCCAAGCTGCTGGCTGGCTTGGCTTAGAGCAGGGGTGGCCAACGGTAGCTCTCCAGATGTTTTTTTGCCTACAACTCCCATCAGCCCCAGCCAGCATGGCCAATGGCTGGGGCTGATGGGAGTTGTAGGCAAAAAACATCTGGAGAGCTACTGTTGGCCACCCCTGGCTTAGAGAAATGATTTAAAGAGACAAATGTCTTCTCCAGGCTGGCTTATGGGATGATGCGGGTTTCAAGAGCCATGCAATGTGGGTGAAAGAGCCACATGTGACTCCCGAGCTGCAGTTTGGCCACCCGTGTGCTCGGCTTTTCTTGCCACAGACACAAATATGCTGTGCAATTTCATTGAGCTTTAGCAAAACTCTGGTGTAGCCAGACTGGGCACTCAGTTGTGCCTTCCTATTAACAAACTGTCACCCGTTCAAAAAAGAGCCCTGGTAAACAGATGACTTTGACTCTGATGTGTCCCAGAAGAAGATGTCGGGTGGCACCTCTGGAAGGAGGAAGACAAGATAGGGCAGACCCAAGAGTCACAGGAACCATGGGGACTTTTCCCTTTCAATGCAACTTTGGGGAGAACTCACCCCTCAAAAGAGAGAGAGATCCATTCAACATGCAGCAACATTTCTACATCACTGCCCATGTGACCCAGAAGTGATGTCATCACATCCAGGTTGTTGGGGTGACTCTCTGGTATTTGGGCAAGAACTCTGTGATGGAAGCCAGATTTATCATAGAGTTTTACTCAAATGCCAGAGTGTCGCCTCACCATCACATGGTCAGTGACATAGACACATCATTGCACATTTTAAAAAAAAAAGAAAAGAAACAACTGAAGCCATGCAAAAGATGGTAATTGGAAATGCAGACCAAAATAAGCATTAGCAAATGGTTCTGAGTTGCCGAACTTACTTGCAGAATGTTCTCAAATCATTTCCAGCCCAGCCTCAGTCAATCAGCTTCTTCAGCTCAGATCTGGAGCCAGAATCCCACGGGGCTGGCTGCCCCCTCCTCCTCGATACTGCCAGACCCCTGCCCTGACAAACGACAGAGGCAGACTTGCACACTGGAGGGAGAAGGAAATCTGGCCATTCAGACTCACTGGTGTCTCCTCAAGAAGCAGTTTACAGCCAGGCCTTCCCAAAGAAGAAGACTGAAGACTACAGATTTATACCCCACCCGAGGTCGGTCAAAAGAGTCCCCAGCTTGCTGGGGGGAAAGTGTAGATGACCGGGGAAGGCAATGGCAAACCACCCCGTTAAAAAGTCTGCCGTGAAAATGTTGTGAAAGCAACGTCACCCCAGAGTCAGAAATGTCACCCCAGAGTCGGAAACGACCTTTGCACAGGGGACCTTTCCTTCCCTTCTCTTTGAATCAGAGTCTCAGAGACACTTACAATCTCCTATATCTTCTCCCCCCACAACAGACACCCTGTGAGGTAGGTGGGGCTGAGAGAGCTCTCCCAGAAGCTGCCTTTTCAAGGACAACTCCTGTGAGAGCTATAGCTGACCCAGGGCCATTCCAACAGGTACAAGTGGAGGAGTGGGGAATTAAACCCGGTTCTCCCAGATAAGAGAGCTCTGGCTGACCCAAGGCTTTTCCAGCAGGTGCAAGTAGAGAAGTGGGGAATCAAACCTGGTTCTCCTAGATGAGAGTCCACACACTTAACCACTACACCAAACTGGCTGGCACCACCTGCCTTTGGGGCATCTTCAGCAGTTACAGCAAGTGAAGAGGAAAGCGGCAGAATGCCCTAGGAGGGTGAAGGGCCTCTTCTCCCCCTTTCAAGTGGAGGAGTGGGGAATCAAACCCGGTTCTCCCAGATAAGAGAGCTATGGCTGACACAGGGCCATTCCAGCAGCTTCAAGTGGAGGAGTGGGGAATCCAACCCAGTTCTCCCAGATAAGAGAGCTATGGCTGACCCAAGGCCATTCCAGCAGCTGCAAGTGGAGGAGTGGGGAATCAAACCCGGTTCTCGCAGAAAAGAGAGCTATGGCTGACCCAAGGCCATTCCAGCAGCTGCAAGTGGAGGAGTGGGGAATCAAACCCGGTTCTCGCAGATAAGAGAGCTATGGCTGACCATGGCCATTCCAGCAGGTGCAAGTGGAGGGGTGGGGAATCAAACCCGGTTCTCCCAGATAAGAGAGCTATGGCTGACCCAAGGCCATTCCAGCAGCTGCAAGTGGAGGGGTGGGGAATCAAACCCGGTTCTCCCAGATAAGAGAGCTCTGGCTGACCCAAGGCCATTCCAGCAGGTGCAAGTGGAGGAGTGGGGAACCAAACCCAGTTCTCCCAGATAAGAGAGCTCTGGCTGACCCAAGGGCATTCCGGCAGCTGCAAGTGGAGGAGTGGGGAATCAAACCGGGTTCTCCCAGATAAGAGTCCGTACACTTCACCACTACACCAAACTGGCAAAGCTGAAAACCAGGAACACAATTGATACAATCGCTTTAATTGGGATCAACAGTCTACCTGAAGAAGAGTCCAGAAGGGCTTGACATCTTGTGCACTGATGCTTCCAACATTGATTGATCATTTTCATTTATAGTTAGCTTTCTCACTGGAACCCGAAATGGATTACAAGTATGATTTAAAAAAAAACCCAGTCAATCAGTAAGTGATTACAAAACAGGATAACATCAGTCAGTCAATGAGCAGATAACAAGATACGATCATCTTTGACTGGAGCATCCAAGACTTCTAGTGGGACAAGGACTGTAGCTGAACTGAGATGGTTGAAGAGGGGAAAGAAGATGGGGGAAACAGCAGACACAAACCTCTTTGTTTGTGACAACGAGGCAATCGGTGTGGGAAAGACTTTGTTGCGTCTCCAGCTGACCCATTACTCCACAGTGTTGCTTTTCCTACAAGAATACCCTCCCACGGAGTAACCACTGCCCTAGAGTTGCCAGCCTCCAGGTGGGGCCTGGAGATCTCCCAATTTTGCCACTGATCTCCAGCCAGCAGAGATCAGCTCCCCTGGAGAAAATGGCTGCCTTGAAGGGCGGAGTCTATGGCATTGGACCATGCTGAGGCCCCACCCTCCCCAAACCTCGCCTTCTCCCGGCTCCACCCCCAAAGTCCCCAGGTATTTTCCAATGCAGACCTGGCCAGCCTCTCTGCCTCCTGCAAACCCAGCTAAAAGGATTGGGATTTCTAGCACCAGGGCTTTTGGGGTAGAGGGAACTCCTTTGTGTTTTCAGCCACACCTCCCTGATGTAGCCAATCCTCTATCAGCTTACAGTAGGCCCTGTACTAAGTGCCCTGTGAGCTCTTGGGGGATTGGCTGCATCACGGGGGTGTGGCTTAATAGTAAGTAAGTAAGTAAATTTTTATTTATACCCCGCCCTCCCCGCCAAGGCACGCTCAGGGCGGCTTACAGGACATGATATGGAATCATGATATCATAGGCAAAGGAATTCCTGCTACAAACAAGCCCTTCTAGCACACTTCCCTATTTTTTCAATTTGTAGGCGCCGCCTGGTTGTTGCATCTCCCACTTCACTTGTTCCAGCTGGTATAGAATCCATTTATCACATTTTCACTCTCTAGGGATGGTGACCTTAACTGCTGCATTTGCCCTTTACTGCTCTTTAGAAAGCAGGACTGAATGAGGCATGGTCTGGGCACA
Source organism: Heteronotia binoei (assembly GCF_032191835.1). Classification (NCBI taxonomy): domain Eukaryota; kingdom Metazoa; phylum Chordata; class Lepidosauria; order Squamata; family Gekkonidae; genus Heteronotia; species Heteronotia binoei. The sequence goes on from NC_083238.1 coordinate 63,559,837, forward strand.
GAGGTCAGCCTTCAGGTGTTCAGAATAGAAGAAAGTTTAACAAACACACACAAAGAGGCACCGGGCTGAACAAGGATAAGAAGAAATGGTGTCCTCTAACCCTCACTCTATCCTTAGCTGAAACGAAGTTGCATTAGAATAGGCGGATAATAATAGAACCATCGAGTTGGAAGGGACCTCCAGGGTCATCTAGTCCAATGCAGGAAATCCACAACTGCCTCCCCCTGTGCCCCCAGTGACCCCTGCTCCATGCCCAGAAGATCAAAAAGGAAAACAGGGCTGGGGATGGCCCAGAAGATGGCAGAATCCTCCGGGGTCCCTGGCCAAACTGGCCTAGAGAAAAATTGCTTCCTGACCCCCAAGTGCCATTGGCATTTCCCTGGGTATGTAAGAAAGGACCATGAGAACTAAGCCCAGATGCAGCCCTTCACCCTCCTTCTCACGATCTGCCTAAGTTCACAGAACCAGCATTGCAGTCAGATGGGCATCTAGCCTTCAAGTTGTAGCATCTTATATATGTATAATTAGCTAATGGTATTGGCCAAATGGAGCTCTCCCATTGACTTAGGGGTGTATTCCATGCCCTCCATAAACCATTGGCTCAGTCAGTGCCTCTGGCCTCCCATTGGCTGACTCCCCTGCCCCCACCCACTGCAGTGTTACCTCCAGCTCTTCTCTGTGTCCTTTCTGTCAATGAGCCTCACGAAAGGCAAGGCCAGCAACAGACTTCTGCCACCCCATCGATGGCCCACACAGATGGCCTCCCAACACATGCAAGCCTCTGGAGGCCACAGGAAGTGGCCACCGCTGTAATGCGACTAGGCGGCAAGGCCTGGCCCCGCTGGGAGCGTTTCCTCATAGGCCATGGCTCTTTCCTGTCATTTGAACCTGTGTGTCCCAGATCACAGTTTGACCCTCTAACTCACTCATACACCATTCTAGCCCTCCTTTTGTGAGTCAGAGCTCATTTTTGCTGTTTTAGACGAAAGACTGTCTGAGTTAGGGTTGCCAAGTCCAATTCAAGAAATATCTGGGGACTTTGGGGGTGGAGGCAGGAGACTTTGGGGGTGGAGCCAGGAGACATTGGGGCGGAGCCAGGAGCAAGGGTCTGACAAGCATCATTGAACTCCAAGGGAGTTCTGGCCATCACATTTAAAGGGACAGCACACCTTTTAGAATGCCTTCCTTCCATAGAAAATAATGAAGGATAGGGGCACCTTCTTTGGGGGCTCATAGAATTGGACCCCCTGGTCCAATCCTTTTGAAACTTGGGAGGTATTTTGGGGAGAGGCACTAGATGCTATACTGAAAATTTGGCGCCTCTACCTCAAACAGTGCCCCCCCCAGAGCCCCTGACACCCGCGGATCAATTCCCCATCATTCCCTATGAGAATCATTCATGGAGGTGCATAATGGCTGTGGGGGTGGGGCTTCCCCCGCCAGCCAGCTGGCTGGGGGAGGGGGGAAGCCTGTAAAACCAGGGGATCCCCCGCTGGGACTTGGGCATTGGGAAGCCTAGTCTGAGTATTTTGGTGAATTCCCATTGAGCTTCAATTAATCTGTCTCCATGTCATAGAAAATGGCCTCCTACTTTCTTTTCGAACCGTTCTGCTTTCTTTCCCCATGCCAATCTCCCACTAGATGGTCTCAAAGGATTGCTGGCAGGGCTCGTCTGCTGGCATAGAAAGAAAATAAGACCAGCAGTGAAGCGATCTGGACTTAGCCTGTTTGCATTTGTAGAATAATGCGGAGCTTTTAATTCAATCAAATGTTCTTGTGGGTGCAAATGGCCCTGTTGTGTTTCCATCACTTATGGCAGCCTTTTAAATAATGTTATTATTTGCATGGGCCTCGATTTATTGGCAGAACTACAAATAGCAACTCGGTGGCTTATTCAAGACTTTGTTGAGCAAAAAGAGAAGCCAACGATCAATAAACGGAACAGCTTTCTTTTGGCAGTGCACAATTGAATAGTTCCCAATTGTCCTTCTCAGTAAGCTAAATCTTTTTATCCCTGGAGCCCACCAAGCACTGCGAATGGCAAGAGAGGACCCCCTTTTCTTCGACTGTCTCTGTCCTTCTAACTCTGTCTTTCTGATTTATATTTATATTTATTTATTTATTTATATTGGGATTTATACCCCGCCCTTCGCACCGAAGTGTCTCAGGGCGGCTTACAACATGATAATACAAATACTACAATTTAAAACACTTACAAGTAAAATTAAAACCATAAATTAATAAAAGCAAGATAGATAAAAACCGGCGGTCTACAGATGCATTTTGTTCCATCCAAAAGATTTCCTTGTCAGTCAGTATTATAGGCCTGCCGGAAGAGGGCTGTCTTACAGGCCCTGCGGAACTGCCCTAGGTCCCGCAGGGCCCGCACCTCCTCCGGCAGCTGGTTCCACCAATAAGGTGCCGTTACTGAGAAGGCCCGATCCCTGGTGGATTTTAGACGGGCCTCCTTTGGCCCGGGGACTATCAACAGGTTTTGTGAACCCGAGCGTAGTACTCTCTGGGGAACGTGTGGGGAAAGACGGTCCCTAAGGTAGACAGGTCCTAGGCCATATAGGGCTTTAAAGGTAATAACCAACACCTTGTACCGGACTCGGAATATTACTGGCAGCCAGTGCAGATCCCGGAGCCCCGGCCGAATGTGCTCCCGTCTTGGGAGCCCTAATAACAGCCGGGCAGCAGCGTTCTGCACCAACTGCAGTTTCCGGGTCCGGCACAAGGGTAGCCCCATGTAGAGGGCATTACAGTAGTCTAACCTCTTTCATTACAGTAGTCTAACCTCTTTCTGTCTTGCTCTCCCCCCCTCCCGTGTTTTACTTCTTCTTGACCAAGCTCTGGTGCTTTTTGCTTTTGCTGTGCCAGCACATCGTTTAAATGCCAACTCAACCGCTGCAGCAACCCAGCTGTCTTGGAGGGCGGTGGAGAGCAAATGGCTCCATCCCTTGGCATCTTCTGGGGCACCGGACTAGTTGGCCCTGGCATTAAGCAACTCTTGACTGGCTCCTTTGATTTGACTGTTCAGGTTATGCTTCCCTTTGGGGGGAGGCAAGTTATTTAAAATGTTTTGTTTTCCTCTCTTGATTTTTTTGTCTTAACTCTGATTCTTTCCATGACACGTGAAATGGGCTTGCCAGCAAGGTTCCCTCTAAGCTGAGTTAGTGTGAGCTAGCTCAGTTTTTAAGCCTTCGGCTCACACATTTTTGTCTTAGCTCAGGAAAAATGGCCCCAGAGCAACCTAATTTATAAAATAGCCAAATCGCTCACTCACAACTTTAATGCCAGAAGCTCACAAAGTGGAATTTTTGCTCACCAGACTTTACAGCTTAGAGCTGGGGTGTCAAACATGCAGCCTGGGGGCCAAATCAGGCCCCTGGAGGGCTCCTATCAGGCCCCCGAGCAACTGGCAGTCATCTGCTTCCTTCTTCCTCTCTCTTGCTTCCTTCTGCATCACAACTGGCTTTGCACAGCTTGCTCAATTGCACAGGAGCTACAGAGCAAAACCTCTATTTTCTCCATTGGCTGAGGTTCCTCCCTTGGGGATCTGAACTGGAGGAGGAGATGGACAGTTTTGTTCAGTGCTTTGCAGATGATTCGTTCTGACCTGGACTCTGCATTAGCAATGACAGGGTTGTTGACCTGTCCAGTTGTTTGGAGCACTTTTCATTGGATTCAGCTTGAGGCTGTGGAGAGGATCTGTAGAGGCTGGAGGCCTCTCACCTGCTCGTATGGCCCTTCCCTTCCTGGCTACTCAAATGGGCAGGTGGTGGGCTCAGAGGGGGCGAACACCTCCTGGCCTCCTCAGCCTTGAAACATGGTGTGGTGCAGGCACTTCTGAGACCCAGGAGATCTTGGTAACTGCTGACAAGTCTCCAATGGTTCACTCTGGAGCAAGGTGATTGAATGGGTGGTGGCTGGACAGCGTCCAACTTTCCTAGATGAGCAAGTTGTTTAGGCCTCTTTCATTCTGGTGTTACGCCTGGTTATGGGGCTGAAACAGCCTTGGTGGGAGACCTAGGCCAGGAGATGGAAACGGGAAGGGCAACTCTGTTGGTTCTTCTGGAACTCTCAGTGGTTTTCAAGAGCATTGATCATAGAATCATAGAGTTGTAAGTGACTTCTAGGGTCATCTAGTCCAACCCTCTGCACAATACAGGAAACTCACGAACACCTCCCCCTAAATTCACAGGATCTTCATTGCTGTCAGGTGGCCATCTAGCCTCTGTTTAAAAACCTCCAAGGAAGGAGAGCCCACCACCTCCCAAGAAGGAAGCCTGTTCCACTGAGGAACCACTCTGAACTCACAAACACCTCCCCCTAAATTCACAGGATCCTCATTGCTGTCAGGTGGCCATCTAGCCTCTGTTTAAAAACCTCCAAGGAAGGAGAGCCCACCACCTCCCAAGAAGGAAGCCTGTTCCACTGAGGAACCACTCTGAACTCACAAACACCTCCCCCTAAATTCACAGGATCCTCATTGCTGTCAGGTGGCCATCTAGCCTCTGTTTAAAAACCTCCAAGGAAGGAGAGCCCACCACCTCCCAAGAAGGAAGCCTGTTCCACTGAGGAACCACTCTGAACTCACAAACACCTCCCCCTAAATTCACAGGATCCTCATTGCTGTCAGGTGGCCATCTAGCCTCTGTTTAAAAACCTCCAAGGAAGGAGAGCCCACCACCTCCCGAGGAGGAAGCCTGTTCCACTGAGGAACCGCTCTAAACTCACAAACCCCTCCCCCTAAATTCAAAGGATCCTCATTGCTGTCAGGTGGCCATCCAGTCTCTGTTTCAAAACCTCCAAGGAAGGAGAGCCCACCACCTCCGAAGGAAGCCTGTTCCACTGAGGAATCGCTCTAATGGTCAGGAAGTTCTTCCTAATGTTGAGCCGGAAACTCTTTTGATTTAATTTCAACCCATTGGTTCTGGTCCTGCCTTCTGGGGTCACAGAAAACAATTCCACCCCATCCTCTAGATGACAGCCCTTCAAGTCCTTGAAGATGGTGATCCTATCACCTCTCAGCCGCCTCCTCTCCAGGCTAAACATCCCCAGCTCCTTCAACCTTCCCTCATGGTACCCTTCTGGGTGGCATTTCTGAACTGGGACTGGGAGGGACCATTCTGTCGTGGTTCCAGTCCGACCTTGAAGGCAGGGTTCAGAAAGTGGTGCTGGGGGGCTGCTGCCCGTCCCCTTGGCCTTTGGCCTGAGTGGTTCAACAAGGTTCATCTTTAATATCTAAGTGAATTGCTGAGTGAAGTCATTTGGAGAAAGGGGCTGGGTTGTTACCAAAATGTGATGACAGTTCTATCTCTTTGGAGAGCCAGTTTGGTGTAGTGGTTAAGTGTGTGGACTCTTATCTGGGAGAACCAGGTTTGATTCCCCACTCCTCCGCTTGCAGCTGCTTGAATGGCCTTGGGTCAGCCATAACTCTGGCAAAGCTATCCTTGAAAGGGCAGCTGCTGTGGGAGCTCTCTCAGGCCCACCCACCTCGCAGGGTGTCTGTTGTGGGGGAGGAAGGCAAAGGAGATTGAGCCGCTCTGAAACTCTGAGAATGAGTGAAGGGTGGGGTATAAATCCAGCCTCATCTCTGGCTGATCCCAGAGAGGCTGCAGATGCCCTGAACGGGTGCCTGGAGGCATTTTGGAATGGATGCAGACTGATAGACAAAGGCTTAATCTGGACAAGACGGCAGCACTGCCGGTGGGCAGGAGGTCTGAGCTGGGATTTCAGGTGTCATCCATTCTGGAGGAGGTTGCCATCCACTTGAAGGGAGGCGTCTGTAGACTGCAAGCACCCTTGAACCATAGCTGTGACCACCTGAGGCCTTTCCTGGCCAGAAAAGGCTTGGCCGCTGTGGCCTGTGCCCTGCTTACATCTAGAAGAGATGAGGTGATCGCCGTGTGCCCCTGAGAGGGGCTTGGAAATGCAGCGGCCAGGATGCTGACTGGGGTGGGTTGGATAGACCAGATCTGGCCCATCTACACTGACTCACAATTTCTTGCTGGGCCCTGATGGTGGCAAAGAAGGTACCCTCTTCTCTCTAGCGTGGGTCTGTGGAGCTGTCCCAGAGGGCCAGGGGCCTGTTGGGGATCTGGCCTGTGTGAGGAGGGGGTGATGCTGCTCCAAGCAACTTTTCCTCATCTAACAGCACAGTCACTGGAATCCACAAAAATAAGACTGTGCCCAAACAGCATTCAGGGACTGACTTTCTACTAACCAGTTTCTCCTAAGCCAGTTTGATGTAATGGTTAAGAGCACAGAGTTTAATCTGGGAGAAGCGGGTTTGATCCTTCACTCCTCCTCCACATGTAACTGCTGGGTGATATTGAGTCAGTCACACGTTCTTGCAGAGCTGTTCCTCTCAAGAGCGGTTTCCGTCAGAGCTCTCTCAGGCCCACCTGCCTCACAGGGTGTCTGTTGTGGGGCGGGGAAAGGAAAAGAGACTGGAAGCCACAGAAAAACTAAACGTTTTAAGGCCTACGATCTGAGTGGGCTGGGGCCCAAGAGTCCGATCAAAAACCAGACCATGGCAGTTATGTTGACAAGAGCCTGTTACAACAGATGGCCCAGGAGGTGGGGGGCACTTGAGGATGGGATGAAGGGGTTAATCTGCAATCCAACCCATCCCTTCAGCGCCAGCTGAAAGAGGCAGGGTGCCAAGTTTTGCCCTGGTAAATAAACGGTTTGTCTCTGGACCTGAGTTGTTATCCAAAGGTCACAGGGGTGATTTGCCAACACAACCGCCAGTTATCTCCCATTAATAATAATAATAATAATAATAATAATAATAATAAATTTATTTTTATATCCCGCCCTCCCCCGCCAAAGGCGGGCTCAGGGCGGCTTACAGACATGGCATTCCATGATTCAGATAAAACAATATACACAACAATTTAAATATAATCAGTTACATAAATAATTAAATAAAATAGATTGGGTCTCTTCAGCCCATTTGCAGGCCTAGAGTTGAATAGGAGGCCTGGTTTTTAATAAAAGAACAAGAAATTGAACTAAAGGTCCCATTTTGTGAGAGTGACTGGGCCCAGCTCTCTCAGAGAGCTTTCAGGGCAGAGTCAGGATTTGAACCTGGGATCCCAGGCTGACCCTCTAAGCACTGCAGCACCACCCGGGCTGAGTCTTCACAGGGTCCGAGAACAGCAGAGCTCGGTTCCAGCAGGCCTGCCTCTTCTGTCTTTGTCATGAGCCCTGACGAGGAGGAGCAGGAAGGGTTAACAGACCTGGAAGAGTTGCCAGCCAGTTCCTCAGCTGAACAAACAGCAGCTGGCCCATCAATCACTCTCCAGGCACCAGTCTCAGCTGTTGATGATCAATCTCCTCCAAGCTCTCCTCCTCCCATCTCAAGAGTTCGAAGCAGGCTCCGGAAAGAACTTTCAGAGCGAAGACATGAGGCACGCCGATGCTTCAGATCTCTCAGCCCTGAGTTCTAGCAGAGTCACTGCCACCCAGGGAGCAGGCTGATTGAGACTCCCATATAGCTCCCACCCAGGACCTGGTAACCTTGTGGAAGCAACAAGTCTATTCTCTGACTTGCATCCACGCTCCTTCCTGATCCTGACCTGCTTGATTTCCTTGGCACCCTGACCTTTTGGCTTTTGGACATTGACTTCTGCTTCCGGTTTGTGATTCTGCATTGGTGACTTGGCTCCTGCTTGACTTCCTGGACTTTGACCTTGGACTGCCTTTGGACTCCTGCCTGCCTGCACCCGGAGAACGTGACAGCCTTTGGCTTCACCTCCCAAGTGTTGGACAGCCTGAGGCAGGGCTTGAGCTTAAGAGGGCGAGATTCACATGCAGGGCAGGGCTTGCAGGAAGGCTTTGATGAGCAGGAGAGCCAGATTCCCGCTGTCTTCAGAAGTGGCTGGGTTTTGATATTTGCCCATAAATAAGTAGAAGTCGGGGGAGGGAAGAGATGAGAGAAATCTCCCTTATAAAATAAAAGCCACCATAAATCTTGCTTGGAGTATGAATAAATCATCTTTGCCATACATAATTCATTGTTCTCAAATAACACGCTCAAGACCCCAGAATGAAAGAAGTTGGAGGTGCCTGAAGAGGGGACATGTTATTGCTATTCCAGACCAGAGAGTGGAGCCCTTTGACTGAAACAGAGCCACTGACACCAATCCACCCCCCCCCCCTCAATAGTCATCATCATCATCTTCACCACCACCACCACTGATGGCCCCATCCTGGCTCCCTGCATTGTCTTGTGGCACGGGGGGGGGGGGGGGGGGCTGCAGTCCATGCAAATCACCCACGAGTGTCATGTCTGTTCAAAGACGTTACGCTTTTGAAGGAAAAGAGCATTATTATTCCTGAGAAGGAAGACCGCCGAGACAGATTGTGGGATTTTGCAAGATCCATCAGTATTCTGCAGCTGGGAAACCACTGTGTACATTTCTTCTGCAAAAGAGTAAGGGTGACAGTCTGCCAAAATAGTTTGATTGACAGAAGTCTGGGACCAAACAGAAAATGGAAAGATAGAACAGAAGCATAGTGTGTTCATAGACATATTAAGCAGTGCACAAATTGCAAAATAGAATGCAACTTAACAGTAGGCTCAGCACAGCCGGATAGATCACAGTTCCTATGCATTTATCCAAATAAGTTTGCAAACCATTTTGTACAGGACAGCCCTAATCACTAGGGTTGTCAAGTCCAATTCAAGAAATATCTGGGGACTTTGTGGGTGGAGCCAGGAGACATTGGGGTGGAGCCAGGAGCAAGGGTTTGACAAGCATGACTGAACTCCAAAGGGAGTTCTGGCCATCACATTTAAAGGGACTGAACACCATTTAAATGCCTTCCTTCCATAGGAAATAATGAAGGAGAGGGGCACCTTCTTTGGGGGCTCATAGAATTGGACCCCCTGGTTCAATCTTTTTGAAACTTAGGGAGCATATTGGGGAGAGCCACTGGACACTATACTGGAGTTCTGGTGCCTCTACTTCAAAAAACAGGGCCCGCAGAGCCCCAGATTCCCACGGATCAATTCTCCATTATTTTCTATGGGAATAAGCCTCCATAGGGAATCATGAGTTCCCTCTCCCCCCCGCCCCCGCCGCTTTCTGATGACCCTGAAGCAGGGGGAGGGCCTCCAAACCAGGGGATCCCCTGCCCCCACCTGGGGATTGGCAACCCTAACCTCCTCCCAGGAGGGGCCTGCTCATTGGTCTGAATTCACAGGCTGGGGGGGATGTTGCCGAATGTGCCCCTCTTGCTGCTGTGCTTGGCAGGAAAGGAAAGCCAGAAGGCAGGACTGGAGGAGCCGCTCTGCTGCTGACATGTGGAGGCCACGAGGGAGGAGAGCAGCAGCCAGCCAGGGCTTGCCTTGGACGAAGGCTGTCGGAAGCCAGCTGTCTGCCTCGCGGGCTGATCAGGTCTCCAGATGGGTCTTCTTCCTTTCTTGCCCCGTCTTACCTCCCATGTTGCCTTCTTCCAGCAAGGACTGCAGCAGCCTTTGGCTTTGGAAAGAGCCAGCATATGAGTTAGACCTCGCCTGTGCCAAAGGCTCTGAGACTTGGCAGCACAGGAGCGCAAGGGGCTTCCTGCTCGGACCATGATCAGGCCTCGCTTTGGGCAGGAGCTCACAGGAGCAGAACTCTAGGACCTCTGGTACTCTTTCTTTCTTAACCCCCCTGCCCCCAATACTCGCTTCGGGGCTCCATTACAAGATAATGCAAGGGATGGAGAAAGCAGAGAAAGAAGTCCTTTCCTCCCTTTCTCACAATACAAGAACTCATCGGCATTCAATGAAATTGCTGAGCAGTCAGGTTAGAACGGATAAAAGGAAGAACTTCTTCACCCAAAGGGTGATTAACATGTGGAATTCACTGCCACAGGAGGTGTTGGCAGCCACAAGCATAGCCAGCTTCAAGAGGGGGTTAGATAAAAATATGGAGCAGAGGTCCAGCATATTGGCCACTGTGTGACCCAGAGTGTTGGACTGGATGGGCCACTGGCCTGATCCAACACGGCTTCTCTTATGTTCTTATGTTCATTGTTCAAACCCCCTGTGAAGATTTTGATTAACTCTTAAGAGTTGACAAACGTCCTAATATTTCCCCCCACAAAAAATGGGGAAAGAACCAAAACATCTAAAGCAGACAGATGGAAATCATCATCGTGCCACTGTGGCCAGAGGAGAAAGTCACTTGAAAGTATGATGGGAGTAAGGTTTTATTATCAAGCAGCATTTTAAGGTAGATGCTGAGCTGATATAATTGAGTCCACCTTCCGGTGATTTTAGGGGTGTGTGGCATATGCAAATGAGTTGTGCTAATGAGCCCCGGCACCTCTTTTTCTCATGGTCTGTTCTGACCATGAGGAAAGGCAGAACAGAAATGTTTGAAGAAAGAAAGATGTTGTATTATGGGCAGCTGCAAATCTGGTGACATCCCTTTATTGAACCGCACAGTCATTTCCACCCAGCCCCTTCGGGCCAAGAAATGCTTGTGCTGCAGTTTGGTTTCATTTCCCTCTGCTGGCTGTTGGCTCTTAGTTTTGTATCCCGGCAGAGATCTGGAAAGGCCCCGCCTTTGTTCTAATAAAGCCTGCAATCGCTCTGGCACAGTGCGCTCGTGGAGTTGTTACAAGAGAAATGAAATCCTTGTGTGCGGGCATGCTTGCCCCCTGGCAGCAGGGAAAAGGCTGGGCACAGAGGATAAAGGGGGGAGGGGTGATGCTGACAGCTCCCATGCAAATTCAGTGGGTCTCATCCACCCCAGGGAATGTCTTGAGGCCCGCTGCTTTCCATGGTAGAGAGCAAAGCAAGTGAGCACGGTGGCTCAGTGGTAGAGCATCTGCTTGGGAAGCAGAAGGTCCCAGGTTCAATCTCCGGCATCTCCAACTCAAAAGGGTCCAGGCAAGTAGGCATGAAAAACCTCCGCTTGAGACCCTGGAGAGCTGCTGGCAGGCTGAGTAGACTAGACTGACTTTGATTGACAGAGGGGGGTCTGATTCAGTAGAAAACACCTTCATATGTTCATACCTATGTCTTCTTTTGGGAGGGACAGTGGCTCAGTGATAGAACATCTGCTTAGGAAGCAGAAGGTCCCAGGTTCAATTCCTGGCATCTCCAACTCAAAAGGGTCCAGGCAAGTAGGCATGAAAAACCTCAGCTGGAGACCCTGGAGAGCCGCTGCCAGTCTGAGGAGACATGACTGACCACTTTGATGGACCGAGGGTCTGATTCAGTAGAAGGCTTCATGTGTTCATTAGCTCTGAAATGAGATTCAGGCAGGCTGCCTTGCTGGTCTGAAGCAACAGAACAAAGTTTGAGTCCAGTGGTTCCTTTAAGACCAATGAAGTTTAATTCTGGGCAGGCCTTGAATTCAGCAGGAGCTCCCAGGAGTGCAGCTCCTGACCCTTTCTGAAGGTTCCCCCTCCTCCTCCCCACCTTGTCCATTGAAGAGTGGGTGCAGCTGCAGAACACTCCCTGGAGGAGCTCCACCACCTATTTTTCTACAAAACAACCCCTGATGCTTTCAGGTGCCTGCACACAAATGCTTCTACCCAGAATTAAACTTGGTTGGTTTTAAAGGTGCCTGACTGGACTCAAACGTTGTTCTTCACCTCTGAAAAGAGTCAGGCGTAAAAAGGGCTTAAGACTGGCTGGATCCTGTGTAGCGGCCAGCAGCCCCTCTGCCCCCTTCTGCTTCCCCACGTAATGCCTTTGTGTGTGTGCCCCTCCAGGTCCAAACTGCTTTGCAGGAACCACCATCATTCCAGCTGGCATCGAAGTGAAAGTGGACGAGTGCAACATCTGCCACTGCCACAACGGGGACTGGTGGAAGCCGGCTCAGTGCTCCAAGCGAGAATGCCAAGGGAAGCCGGGGGCATAGGGCCACGGCCCCTCCTGCAACCACCAGGCCTGCTCTGGGTCACGGCGTCTACGCAACGTGTGTTGGACCTCCGGCCAGCTGCAGTTGGTCACCACCAGCAACACCTTCTAGATTTGTCAAAAGGAAACCTGTGACGAGCAGGCAGGTTTCTTCTCTCCTGCAAAGAGGAATGTCTCGATTTATCGAACGTGCTTTGGCAAGCAGCAGAGCTGGACGGGGTGGGTGTAGCGAAGGAACAGTCTGAGAATGTCCTTCTCTGGTGGCCCCCGCCAGCCCACCCACCCACCCAGGGCCAGCTCACCGCATCAGTTCCCATGAATCCTTTTTGTGTGTGTTTCTTTTTCTCGGAGCCAGGGTAATCGGAATGTGAAACGAGGGGAGCTGCGAAATGAGGACACCTTATCCAGGGAGAGGGCATCGAGCCAGGTGAGGAAAGCACCTTCCAGCAGAACCCAACGGAGGCCCAGATATACAGAGGCAGAGCACCCCTGGAGCCATCTGTATATGTTATGTTTTCTCCACCAGGTGGGGACCGCAGCATAGAAGACACGTCTGCTCTCATCACAAAGGATGCCTCCTCCACTAGCAGGCCTTGTAAGGTATCAGGTCGGTCATTCCCAGGCCTTGGGAAGAGATGATGGAAGCCAGTGCTTCAGGAGAGCCCATGGCACACACCAGGTGTCCCCGCACTCCTTCCCCCCACCCCCTTCTTTGTGTATCGGAGGGAGGGACTGCCCTCATGAGTTGGGGTCTTCTGACTCGCCTGGCCCCTTCTCTACCAGTGAACACAGAGGAGATGAGACAGGGCAGGAGGGAAGGCAGGGCAGGCAGGAAACTGACAAATACCTCCCCCTAAATTGACGGTAGTGAGGATCCTGTGGATTCAGGAGGAAGTGTGTGTGTTTCCTGCACTGTGGAGGGGGTTGGACTAGATGGCCCTGGAGGTCCCTTCCAACTCTAGGATTCTAGGATTAGGAAGAACTTCCTGACCGTTAGAGCAATTCCTCAGTGGAAGAGGCTTCCTCCTTGGGAGGTGGTGGGTTCTCCTTCCTTGGAGGTTTTTAAACAGAGGCTAGATGGCCATCTGACAGCAAGGAAGATCCTGTGAATTTAGGGGGAGGGGTTTGTGAGTTTCCTGCCTTGTGCAGGGGATTGGACTAGATGACCCTGGAGGTCCCTTCCAGCTCTAGGATTCTAAGTTGTCAGCAGTGGGTAGGAAATGGGGTGGGGGCCCAGACCTCCCTTCTTCACTTTCTCATAGGCTCCAACTCACCCAATCCCAGACTAGAGAGAATAGCTGCAGGTACATCAGTATTTCGGTGCCCACTGTCGTGACCCTGAATACATGAGGCCGTCTCCAATTTCTGATGCGGTGGACTTCAGTGGGACTGACATCGCCAGTCTGACCAGCCCTGAGAGGTGGGGCCGCAGGGGAATGCCCCACCCTGAATGCCCTGCGTGCTCCTGCAGAGCTCAGGCGTCATTTCTGGCCCTTTCCTGCAGCTCACCAGCCATAGTGTTCTGCTGCGTTGCCATTGGAATCGATCAGAGATCTTTGGGAGGTAGATGAAGGGCATAATGCTCCTGTAGGGGAGAAGGGTTCCACAGCCGAGAAGTCCCGTCTCCGGTGCTGCTGAGCCAGGACTCCCGCCCTCCAGGGTCTCACCCCCCACCCCCCACCAGATGGCCTTTGTTTTAGGGAGGTCTTTCTGCCCAGGGAAGCCCAGGCCGTCTCCCTCAGAGTTGCATTAGGTCAATGAGCCTACAGTCCACTTTCTTAAGTTCCAAGACAGATCAGTCTTATCGTGCTGTCATAGATTCCCCGCCAAATGAACACTATTGTGCTCCTAAGTGTACAGTTTTAAAACTGTGCTTCAGTTGTACACATTCAGATCCTGGTGCCCGTCAGGAGCAAAGGACCCCACGGTCCGTAGAGAAGGTGGCTGGCCTTGAGTGGTAGGGAGGGCAAGACACGTCTTCCTGTGTCTCTTGATCTGCGCACCTTCGGTGAAGCCTTGCTGCCTGAGCACCTTATGGACCAGGGAGGTAGCAAATCCCAGTAGGAAAGCCAACCTGATATTAAAACAAACAAACATGTGTACGTCGCCTCAGCCATGGCCATACCACAGCAGAGGTTGAGTGTGAGGGGTCAGAAGGGGCACAAGACCACCCCTCCCTCGGCACAGGTGGTGAACAGGAGGGGCTGTGCTTGAGGGCCCAGAGAGCCCCAGAAGAAGGCTAGGTGGCCAAGGGCCCAGTCTCCAAAGGCACCCGAGTGGGGGCACCTATCCAGCCACTGCTGGCCTTTCTGAAGCAGGATTTGACCACTTCCCCCCTCCTGCTGCAGCCCTCAGAGTTTGGTTGCTGACCCCCCCCCCCCAAGTCAAGGCATCAGGGTGCCGAGGTGGGGGTCTGCAGCGGGAGGGGAATTCTGTGGAAATCCTCTCCGGCAAGCCAACGTCCCCTTTCCCTGGAAGGATGGTGCGGTTAGAGATGGACCAGTAAAGCAATGCACCAGTAAAGCATTTCACTGGTCTGATCTCAGTCATCAAGGAACCAGCTTGGGGATTTGAAAAGCTTCCCACAGCCCAGCTTCTGCCACTCACCCTCCTAATGGGGCACAGCCTCCACTCTGACCGCTAAGAGGAGAGAGATTTTTCCCACTGAGTAGGAGCTGTGCAAAGCAGTGGTGTCCGCCAGCCCTGCCTCTCCTTTGTGTGCTGAAGGGAAAAGTCCAAGGGGGGGACACGCCTGACTTGACCCCAGGCTAATTCATCCCCCCCCCCCCACTCCACATCACAGACAGAGTCCAAGTGTGATTGAAATGGAGGGCCTGAGAGCCACTCACAGGACTAAGCAAGATCAGGCTCTTCTGCATGACCCCAAATGGGTATATTGTCAGGCTGCCAGTCTCCAGGTGGGACCTTGAGATCCGGAATGAGCTGTTCCCCTGGAAGACCCCAGAATCTCCAGGAATGTCCTCACCCAGAGCTGGCAGGAGGGTTGCCAAAGCCAATTCAAGAAATATCTGGGGGCTTTGGAGGTGGAGCCAGGAGACTGGGGGCGGAGCCAGGAGACATTGGGGGTGGAGCCAGGAGCAAGGTTGTAACAAGCATCATTGAACTCCACAGGGAGTTCTGGCCATCACACTTAAAGGGACAGCACACCTTTTTTTGGGGTTCCTAGAATTAGATCTCCTGGTCCAATCTTTTTGAAACGTGGAGGGTACTTTGAGGAGAGGCACTAGATGCTATACTGAAAATTTGGTGCCTCTAGCTCAAAAAACACCCCCTCCCCGAGCCCAGTTACCTGTGAATAAACTCTCCATTATACCCTATGGGAATCCATCTCCCTAGGGAACAATGGAGTGCCCAGCAGACATTTCCTCCCCCCCCCCCCCAGAGCTTTCTGATGACCCTGAAGCGGGGGGAAGGCCTCCAAACTGGGGGATCCCCTGCCCCCACCTGGGGATTGGCAACCCTAGCTGGCAGCCTGGCATGATAGAGGCCTCTTCGGAGAAAGGCCTGGCATCCCAGAATGCCAGTGGGCCCCCAGGTCTTCTTTCCCATGGGCTCCTTGCCCAGTGGACCCCCTCACAGGGCCATGAGCAGGGAAGCAGCGTTAGGCTCTTTCTGCACGAGGCCAGGCAGGGTCAGGTGGGGTCACCGCCCCCCCTCCCTGCCCCAGGGCGGGCCAAGCCAGGCCACACTCATCTGACCACCAACGGGCAGCACAGTCCACCCTGCAGCAGCCGCCAATTCCTGACTGTGCTTCTGTGAAACATTCATGAGCTGCTGCTTCCCCCCAACTTCCTCCCCTCCCCTCCCCTCCTTCCTCCTCCTGATTTATGTCCACAAAGAGCAGCACCACCCTTTCCACGCCCTGAGAAATGCCTGCTGCATTTCTTCTTCTTCTTCTTCTTCTTCTTCTTCTTCTTCTTCTTCTTCTTCTTCTTCTTCTTCTTCTTCTTCTTCTTCTTCTTCTTCTTCTTCTTCTTCTTCTTCTTCTTCTTCTTCTTCTTCACATAAGTAAGCTGAGATCAATGCAGCCTGGAGCAGTTTCATTCCCTGGAAGAATACAAGAAAGTGCCCTGCCAAGATGCCAGGAGGCCGAAGAAAGACTAGCAACCCATCTCTTATGCAGGAGGCGTCCCCTCCTGCTGTGGGGGGGGGGGGGCGGGAAGAGCGGGGAGGGAAAGGCAGCTGGCCCAGAGCCTTCAAAGGAGAGCTGGGCAGAGATGCCGACATACATTGAGAAGCCAACTTCCCAAAGCAGCTAAGATGCCTCCCCCGCCCCATTTCTCCACACCGGATACTCCCTCGCCCCTAAGAAATTGCTCCTTCTATGAGCTATTTATGCCAAAGGCCTGCTCTCAGGGCACCCCTCCTGAATATCGGTGGGGCAGTTTCTCCATCTCAAAAGCAGGGCGCTTGTGGGGAGCCAGGAGCATGAGTTCTAGTCCAGCCTAGTTGTGTAGAGACCAGGATTTTTTCCTTTGTAGAGAAATCTTGAAGCATCTAATGGGTGCCTGCAGGGGTGGGATTCTAGCAGGAGCTTCTTTGCACATTAGGCCACACCCTCTGATGTAGCCAATCCTCCTGGAGCTTACAAGGCTCTTTTTTTGCAAGCTCCTTGAGAATTGGCCGCATCAGTGGGGTGTGGCCTAACATGCAAAGGAGCTCCTGCTAGAATCCCACCCCTGGTGCCTGAGCTCTGGAGTGGCACAGTCCCAGGAGAGAGCATCTCTAGGTCCTTGGCAGGCTGCCCATTGGCTCTTCCAAGGGCAGGAACTGAGTCACGCCTTTCTGCACCAGGCAAATGCACCACTTGACCTATGACCCTTCTCCTGGCATGGGCAAGAGAGAGAGAGCTCCCTCTTTCCCCCCTCCATCCTCCCCCTTTCCTTCTCCAGGGGCAGATCCACAAGTGGTCAGAACACTTGGGCTGGAGAGCCAAAGAGGCCAAGCGCTTTCCCATCCTCCAGGGGCCCTGTGCATGGTGTGGGGGGGGTGCATTTCTGAGACACTTGTGCCCTAGTTCCTCAAACGGCTGAAGGGGAGTTGCTCCCATGTCTTCCTGAAGATCCTCAGGCTGTTGGCCCCTGCTGTTGAGGGCCTGTCAGGGCAGGAGACATGCAGGCCTCATACCACCCAAACCCTAGAGGCCGTGGGGGAGACAGAGCATTGGCTGGCCCTGGGAAAAGAGTCAGGGAAGCTATTCAGAATCCACCCCATGAGACACCGCTTGCCAAATGTGGTTGGTGGAGGGGTGGGCAGGCAGGGCAGAGCCCCCCTCCACCCACATAAGCCACGTCCTCACCTGGGCCAGATGGCTGGCTCAGGTTTTCCGTGTAGCTCACCCAACCCCTGTAAAGTCGGCCGGAGACTGGCAACGGGGCTGTGAGGAGCCCTGAAGCGCCGAGATCGGATCGTCTCTCTCTTCGTCAAGAGAACATCTGGTAGCGAAGACGACATCTTTGAACAATCGTGTGCCTGAAAACTAGTGAAAAACAAAAGAACTCCTGCTCTCCTGTAAAAAAAAATGGGATTCTAGAAAACAATATTTGGAAAAAAATATATTATTAAAAATTATTTTGTTAAATATAAAGTGTGTTTATCCAGCAAATGATGTCTCTCGTGTCCCTCCTCTTTTCCGCAGCTGCAGGCCTCTGCCTCCGGTTCTTGCGGCCTTTGCATGCCCTGCTGGGGGGGGACCTCCAGCTCTCCCTTCCCTCCTCTTTGACTCTCACAGGACAGACACATGAAGCAAGCGAGGGCAGAAATCGCTTCTTGGAGGAAGGAGCTCAGACTCCTGTACTGGTTAGACCGAGACTGCCCCAGAGCAGCCATGGTGAAAGGGGGATTGGGGCCAAGGTCTTCCCGTCCCAGTGGGACATGCAAACTGGACCACACTGGACATGTCAGGGCACCTGATTCTACCCTGAGCTTTCTGCTCCACTTGAGCAGAGCATTTGTACAGGGATGGGGGAAGACACGGCCAGCCAGTCATCTCCGTGCGCTTTCCAAGGCTTCTGGGTGGTGGGGGGGGGGGGGCGCATAGACTTCAGTGACCAGGTGGGAGATGTTGGAATTTTTACAAAAATGAATCGTTCTGCATTCTGCAGAGAGTGAAGCTGCAGCTGTTAGTCACTTTGCCCCTTCCAAACTGAACAGCTGTCTTGGCTTCTGTAATATCCGAGCTGCTCCAACAGGATTCTCATTCAGTGTTCTTGCCTCTGCTGTGATGTGTGTGGCTTCTGGTGTGTCCCACAAGGCAGGGCAGTGGGGGGGAATATTAACTGTGGGGCAGCCCTTCCCCTCAGCTCCATGCCTTCCTTCCAACTGAGCCAGATTCCCCCTTTGCCCCCCAAACAGCATCTTCTCTCTTTGCACTATTTATTTATTTCCCCACACTTTTGTGCTGCTGTTTGCATTCCAAAAGTCAATGGACATCAAGGCGATGCTCAGCTCTCATTTGGCTTCTCAGGACTTTGGTCCTGGTTGGAACACTCTCCCTTCCCTTCCCTTTCACAGAATTTCCTGAGAGGAACAGCCTTGTAGCCACCCTAGTCAGCTCCCCATTCTGCCTTCCCGGGCTCCCTTAAGAGGGGTGGCTTCCCAGACGACAGAGGCTGTCCTGTTTCAGGTGTCCAGGTTTTCCTCAGGCTCCCAAGGATCTGGAAGAAGCTGCACAGCCGTAAAAGCTTCTAGGTTATTTGGAATCCCTGGGAGAACACCACAGAACTGGCTAGAGGAAGAAGTCAAAAGCCAAAAATAAATAAATAAATAAATAACCCCAGAAAACACAGTTTGAGTCCAGCGTCACCTTTAAAACCAACAAAGTCTTGACTGTGCATGCACATGAAAGCTTTTAGAAAGGTCAAGGTCATCCGCTGTGCAAGCACCAGTCATGTCTGACTCTGGGGTGTCATCACATCATGACATTTTCATGCCAGACTTTTTGTTATGGGGTGGTTTGCAATTGCCTTCCCCAGTCATCTACACTCCCCCCCCCCAGCAAGCTGAGTACTCCTTTTACCGACCTCGGAAGGATGGAAGGCTGAGTCAACCTGGAGCCGGATACCTGAACCCAGCTTCCACCGGGATCAAACTCAGGTCGTGAGCAGAGCTTGGACTGCAGAACTGCAGCTTTCCCACTCTGCGCCACAGGGCTCCTATGAAAGCTTCTGCCCAGCATTAAATGTTGTTTGTCTTCCAGGTGCCCCTGGACTCAAACCTTGTTCTGTTGCTTCAGGCCAACCCAGCAGCCCACCAGAAAGAAATTCAAGAAGCCCACGAGGTGTTCATACGGCAGGACAAAAACCCCCATGCACACGAGGGCAAACACGAAACAGGATTCCTGGGAAATGATAGTGGAATCAGTACTAAATACATCTTCGTTCGCGAAGCCAAGCCGAGAGAGAGAGAGAGAGAGAGAGAGAGAGAGAGAGAGACAGCTTTGTGGGAGGGGGAGAGCAGAGATTTTAAGGAGTTTTTCCAGTCGTGAGATTGTCCCTTCTTCACCCTCCTGTTTCCATTCCAGCATTTCGGGGGTTTTGTCAGCAGAAAGTGGGATTTAAGCAGCCCAAGGAGATGCAATCTCGGCAGCGCAAGTCAAGAAATATTTTGGACAAAGGAGATGGAGGTAATGGCTGGTTAGAAGATGCACCTCCCTCTCCTCTGGGTGAGGTGACTGACTCTCCCAGGGCCTGGGGTCTTCTCGGGGGGGGGGGGGAACCCTGAGCCAAGACAAGTCACTGTTTAGAATGAAAGTGCTTTAATAAAGGGAAGGGGTTCCCGCTGAGTTTAATCTCCATTCGTGATGTTATGGAGTTCCATCACCGTGGTCAATCTGCACCGTGCTGATCGACGGGGCTTGTTTGGGCCCACGAAGGCTGTCTGCAGAGAAGGACAGAAACCCAGGCAGTGCCCACGGCTGCAAACTGTTGTCGTCATCGTCTTCAAAGCCCCATGGCCAATCGACGGCCAAGCCAATCAGGGCAACCCAGCCGGGTGTCTTGCATCTGCCCAGAATCCCAGAGCAGGGCCCCTCGGGCCTCCCCCTCCCTCTCTGCTGCTGCAATGGGGGCGGTGGGGGGGGGGGGGAGGGAGCCTCTTCCTGCCCTGAGGATTCCCCTCAAAGTGCTCTGGAAACTCACCTCTGCTCTGTTGTGAGCATCAGGCCCCAGGTGGGGGCAGGGAATCCTGCGGCTTGGAGGCCCTCCCTCCACTTCAGGGTCATCAGAAAGCTGGGGAGGGAAGGTAAATAGCTGCTGGGAACTCTATTATTCCCTATGGAGACTTATTCCCATAGACAATAATTGAGAATTGATCTGCAGGTATCTGGGGCTCTGGGGGGGGCTGTTGTTTGAGGTAGATGCACCAAATTTTCAGTAGAGCATCCAGTGCCTCTCCCCAAACAACCCCCAAAATTTCAAAAAGATTGGACCAGGGGGTCCAATTCTATGAGCCCCAAAAGAAGGTGCCCCATTCATTATTTCCTATGGAAGGAAGGCATTTAAAAGGTGTGCCGTCCCTTTAAATGTGATGGCCAGCACTCCCTTTGGAGTTCAATGATGCTTGTCACACCCTTGCTCCTGGCTCCACCCCCCAATGTCTCCTGGCTCCACCCCAAAGTCCCCAGATATTTCTTGAATTGGACTTGGCAACCCTACAATGGCCACGAGATTCTGCAACCACAAACTCTGTGTTCCTCTTAAAAGAAAAGTCTCCAGTTTGATGAATGGGCTTTACTGTCTCACAGATTTGGCCTTGCGTGATTGTTATGGGAAGGGCTGCCAATCTCCAGGTGTGCCCTGGAGTTCTTTTGGAATTGCCACTGATCCCCATTGGAGGGTGGACTCTCTGGTCTGGCATCGCCCTTCCCCAGACACCACCTCAGACCTCCAGGAGTTCAACAAGCCAGAGTTGGCAACCTCGGCTATGGGCAGGTGGAGACACTGGGAGGTTTCTAGCAGCAAGGACTGAAAATGGAAGCATAAATGCACGAAGTGGAAGAACGAATGTGTGAACAGGCAGGTGCTCAAACTTGCAGAAGCTTTCAGGCCTCCAAAGCACAGGGGTCCCCACAGCAAGGGGTCCAGAAGACCTGCTACTCTTGAGGGCAGAAGCACAACTAGCAGTGCACAGGGGGCCTTTGGAGACCCAGTAGCCATTTCCTCCAGGGGAGCTGATCTCTGCCAGCTGGAGATCAGCTGTGAAAGAGGGAGGTCTCCAGGCCACACCTGGAGGGTGGCAAACCTAGACCCAGGAGAGGGTGGGGTTTGGGGAGGAGAGGGGCCTCAGCAGGGTCCAAGGCCAGAGACCCCACCCTTCCTTCCAAGCAGCCGTTTCCTCCAGGGGAGCTGATCTCTGCCAGCTGTAAAAGAGGGAGATCTCCAGACACCTTCTGGAGGTTGGCAACCCTAGAGGGGAATTTCTTCTTTTCTGTTCACTTTTTTTCAATGTAGCCGTTGATTGGTCTTATTCTCTCTCTCAGAGAGATTTCTTTCATTTGACTCTTTGCAGAGAAATCAATGCATCATTTTGTAACTTCAGCCATTCTTGTGTTTTCTATGAAGACATCCCCTTCCTCTGAGCATCTGCAGAGGAGAACAGGGACCTTCTCTGGCCTCTCCCTTCCTGCTCTTTGCCTTTCAGAGGAGAAAGAGATGGCTGCATTTCAGGAAGCAAGGACGTCAAGGGGCTGAAGCACAATTCTGTGAAAAGGCCCCTCTCCGCTCCCTTCCGCACCAACGGCTACATTGAACAGATCCAAGTTCCAAATAACTCTTGAGAGACAGGCGTGCAGGCAGCAGCTTCAGAGGGGCAAATGGGATGGGCAAGGTTGCCAATTTCCGGGGCTGGGGGTGGGTTAGAGCTTTCCCAGAATTAGAGCTGATTTCCAGATGGCAGAGAGCCCTGCCCTTGGAGGGAAGGCATGGCTGGGAGGGTGGACTCAGTTCTTTTAGACCCCGCTGAGCTAGTGAGCTCCCTCCCCTCCCAACCCCCTCTCCTAAATCTCCAGGAAGGCCCCACCACGGACTGGCTTCTCCTGCTCCTGCCTCACGCCAGCCCACAGGCTCCTCCTTTTCCTGGCATGTTACTCTGATGTCAGGGAAGTTTCTGGCATTTTTTGGCCAGTGGTGAAGAAGAAGAATGCAGATATATACCCCGCCCTTCTCCTGAATCAGAGACTCAGAGCAGTTTATAATCTCCTATGTCTTCTCCCCCCACAACAGACAGCCTGTGAGATGGGTGGGGCTGAGAGAGTTCTGACTAAAGCCGCCCATTCAAGGACAACTCCTGCGAGAGCTCTGGCTGACCCAAGGCTATTCCAGCAGCTGCAAGTGGAGGAGTGGAGAATCAAACCCGGTTCTCCCAGATAAGAGAGCTCTGGCTGACCCAAGGCCATTCCAGCAGCTGCAAGGGGAGGAGTGGGGAATCGAACCCGGCTCTCCCAGATAAGAGTCTGTGCACTTCACCACTACACCAGACTGGCTCCCTTATGAGTGGGTGCCAGCTGTGGAAAGGCTGGAGACGCATGTTTCTCAACCTTTAACTCAATAAAGTTATAAATTAATTTACTTAAAAGGACATATCCCCTCTTCTTTGTTTGTCTGACAATTAATCTGTAATCGAGATCCATTTCTTAATTTGGGTTTTTCCGAAGCTGTCCTCTCAGACTGATGTCGATCTCTTTCAAAAACAACGAAGCCAAAAACATTTCTCCTCCCTTGGAATTAATTCCTGTTCAGGGTGAGCCACCAGCGACTTTTCTCCCCTAGAACTAGCAGAGAGGCAGAGTTGCAGATCAGATTTAGTGGTTTTGACCTTGGCCCAGCAGCAATTCAGGCTGCCTCTTTAATTCCACTGAAAGGTTCTCTTTGGCTGTGAGCCCTGGCCTCCTGGAACTGTGGCCAGATCCCACAGCCCTCCACTTAGAGGAGGCACCAGGAGGCTAGTCCTCGGCCCTCGCCCTGCTTCTTCCTACCCCTGGAATCTGCCATCACACAGTCCATTCTCTCCATCATTTGGAGGTGGGGGGAGAGATCTTTCCCCTCTAGCAGCACCTGCATCTTTGGCCAATATACTGGGGGAGGGGGAGGCTCTACACACTAAGAGCCAAACTAGCCCCTGGGCCAAACTCCAGGGATTTCTCAAAGCAGAACTGGCAACCCTGGCAAGGTGGAGGAGAAGGAGAAGGTAGGAAAAATCCAATGCATAGTTATAGGATGGGAGAGACTTGTCCTAGCAGTAGTATGTGCAAAGAGGATCTAAGGGTCTTAGTGGATCATATGCTGAACATGAGTCAACAGTGTGATGCGGTGGCTAAAAAGGCAAAGGCAATTTTGGGCTGTATCAAAAGAAGTATAGTGTGATGTGATGGTATCGCTTTACTCTGCTCTAATAAAACCTCACCTGGAGTTTTGTGTTCAGTTTTGGGCACCACATTTTAAGAAGCTGGAAAGGGTCCAGAGGAGCATGACGGAGATGGTGAAGGGTCTGGAGAACAAGTCCTATGAGGAAAGGTTGAAGGAGCTGGGGATGTTTAGCCTGGAGAGGAGGCAGCTGAGAGGTGATAGGATCACCATCTTCAAGGACTTGAAGGGCTGTCATCTAGAGGATGGTGTGGAATTGTTTTCTGTGGCCCTGGAAGGTAAGACCAGAACCCATGGGTTGAAATTAAATCAAAAGAATTTCTGGCTCAACATTAGGAAGAACTTCCTGACCATTAGAGCGATTCCTCAGTGGAAAAGGCTTCCTCAGGAGGTGGTGGGCTCTCCTTCCTTGGAGGTTTTCAAACAGAAGCCAGATGGCCATCTGACAGCAA
The DNA here is from genome assembly GCF_032191835.1 of Heteronotia binoei. Lineage (NCBI taxonomy): Eukaryota > Metazoa > Chordata > Lepidosauria > Squamata > Gekkonidae > Heteronotia > Heteronotia binoei. Next base: position 63,583,545 of record NC_083238.1, read on the forward strand.
TGCAGATCCTGTGAATTTAGGGGGAGGTGTTTGTGAGTTTCCTGCATTGTGCAGGGGGTTGGACTAGATGACCCTGGAGGTCCCTTCCAGCTCTCTGATTCTAGGATTCTATGAGAAGAAGAAGAAGAAGAAGAAGAAGAAGAAGAAGAAGAAGAAGAAGAAGAAGATGATGATGATGATGATGATGATGATGGTGATATGGATTTATATCCTGCCCTATACTCTGAAACTCAGAGTCTCACAGCGCCTCACCTTTCTCTTCCTCCCCCACAACAGACACCCTGTGAGGTAGGTGGGGCTGAGAGAGCTCTCCCAGAAGCTGCCCTTTCAAGGACAACTCCTATGAGAGCTCTGGCTGACCCAAGGCCATTCCAGCAGCTGCAAGGGGAGGAGTGGGGAATCAAACCCGGTTCTCCCAGATAAGAGAGCTATGGCTGACCCAAGGCCATTCCAGCAGCTGCAAGTGAAGGAGTGGGGAATCAAACCCGGTTCTCCCAGATAAGAAAGCTCTGGCTGACCCAAGGCCATTCCAGCAGCTGCAAGTGAAGGAGTGGGGAATAAAACCCGGTTCTCCCAGATAAGAGAGCTATGGCTGACCCAAGGCCATTCCAGCAGCTGCAAGTGGAGGAGTGGGGAATCCAACCCGGTTCTCCCAGATAAGAGAGCTCTGGCTGACCCAAGGCCATTCCAGCAGCTGCAAGTGGAGGAGTGGGGAATACAACCCGGTTCTCCCAGATAAGAGAGCTCTGGCTGACCCAAGGCCCTTCCAGCTGGTGCAAGTGGAGGAGTGGGGAATACAACCCGGTTCTCCCAGATAAGAGAGCTATGGCTGACCCAAGGCCATTCCAGCAGCTGCAAGTGGAGGAGTGGGGAATCAAACCTTGTTCTCCCTGATAAGAGAGCTCTGGCTGACCCAAGGCTTTTCCAGCAGCTGCAAGTAGAGAAGTGGGGAATCAAACCTGGTTCTCCTAGATGAGAGTCCACACACTTAACCACTACACCAAACTGGCTGGCACCACCTGCCTTTGGGGCATCTTCAGCAGTTGCAGCAAGTGAAGAGGGAAGAGGCAGAATGCCCTAGGAGGGTGAAGGGCCTCTTCTCCCCCTTTCACACATGCAGAATAATGTCATTTCAATCCACAACAGCAACTGATTGTGGGTGGACTTTGCATTTCACAGAGCACAATCCAGTTGCAAAGTGTGTTGAAAGTGAATTGAAAGTGTGTTATTTAGGGTGAGAAGAAGAAGAAGACGACGAAGATGATGATGATATTGGATTTATATCCCACCCTCCACTCAGAGCAGCTCACAATCTCCTTTATCTCTCTCCCCCACAACAGACACCCTGAAAGGTGGGTGGGGCTGAGAGAGCTCTCACAGAAGCTGCCCTTTCAAGGACCACCTCTGCCAGAGCTATGGCTGACCCAAAGCCATTCCAGCAGGTGCAAGTGGAGGAGTGGGGAATCAAACCTGGTTCTCCCAGATATGAGTCCACACACTTCACCACTACACCAAACTGGCTCTCAGTTTAGAAGTCACACCCCAAAGCATCTTTTTAATATCCTGAACATCCAGCCCAGTCTAGAGAAATCGAAAGCTCACCCTTTGTTCTGTGTAGTTTTGGTTGGTCTCAATAAAAGGATTCTTAATTAAAAGATAATTTGTGAGAAGCTTGTTTTGGGTCTTTGCCTTGGGACAAGATGGCCACCAGGAGCGGTTTTTGGAAAGGCTCTTTGTGACCCTCTGCTGGCTCCAAAGGTCTAAGTTTCCTGGCTGGAGGTGAGGAGTCAGCGCTTCAGCGGATGGACAGGACCTCACCAAATTGCGTTTCTGGGCAAAAAACATTGACACTGGAGTTAGTGTGACTTACTTTCAAACACATGTGGCTATTAGCCACATCATATTGTTGGAAATCTCTGTCTGGGGCAGTGATGCTCTGAATTCTTGGTGCTTGGGGGGTGGGGACAGTGGGAGGGCTTCAAGTGTCCTGGCCCCACTGATGGACCTCCTGATGGCACCTGGGTTTTTCGTCACTGTGTGACACAGAGTATTGGACTGGATGGGCCATTGGCCTGATCCAGCAGGGCTTCTCTTATGTTCTTGCAGTGATGCCCTGTATTCTTGGTGCTTGCGGGGGCACAGTGTGAGGTCTTCTAGTGTCCTGGCCCCACTGGTGGACCTCCTGATGGCACTTGGAGTTTTTTGGCCACTGTGTAACACAGATTGTAGGACTGGATGGGCCATTGGCCTGATCCAACAGGGCTTCTCTTATGTTCTTGCAGTGATGCTCTGTATTCTTGGTGTTTGGGGTGGGGAGGGCACAGTGGGAGGGCTTCTAGTGTCCTGGCCCCACTGATGGACCTCCTGATGGCACCTGGGTTTTTGGTCACTGCGTGACACAGAGTGTTGGACTGGATGAGCCGTTGGCCTGATCCAACAGGGCTTCTCTTATGTTCTTGCAGTGATGCTCTGTATTCTTGGTGCTTGGGGAGGCACAGTGGGAGGGCTTCTAGTGCCCTGGCCCCACTGGTGGACCTCCTAATGGCACTTAGAGTTTTTTGGCCACTTTGTGGCACAGAGTGATGGACTGGATGGGCCATTGGCCTAATCCAACAAGGCTTCTCTTCTGTTCTTATGTAACACAGATTGTAGGACTGGATGGGCCATTGGCCTGATCCAACAGGGCTTCTCTTATGTTCTTGCAGTGATGCTCTGTATTCTTGGTGCTTGGGGAGGCACAGTGGGAGGGCTTCTAGTGCCCTGGCCCCACTGGTGGACCTCCTAATGGCACTTGGAGTTTTTTGGCCACTTTGTGGCACAGCGTGATGGACTGGATGGGCCATTGGCCTGATCCAATATGGCTTCTCTTATGTTCTTACATGTATGTTTACACAATTGTACACACAAAACTGTCACTCAGTTTTTTAAGTACCTCTCTGAAAACTGCTTTTCTTTTAGCGCATTGTGCTCACTTGATCTTGGAAGTTTCCTTGGCTCGTCCTACTCAGATGCATCTGCTGTGACAGCGAGAGCCGCGTTCCCTCCGGGCGCATAAGGCCAAGGTGAAAACGCTTCTCGTGGGGAGGCTGATTCTCCAAGAACCGCTTTTCCCATTGTCTTCTGGTATTTTATTGGCCTGATCCGAGCTGGAAAGCAATATGGCTGCGCTGAGACCCGTCCATTGCGGAGGAATCGTTCCCAGCTTTCAATTTGTCCCTTCACAAGACCCAAGGTGACTGTCTTGGATTGTTAAAAGTCCCACCAATCCCAGCTAATTTTATAGCTAGACAAGTAAGAGATTGGCACGGATTTTTGTTCTCCCGTTGAAAATATTTAAGTGCTTTGAAAGTGAAGCACATTTTGCTGTGTCACACTGCCCCCTCCTGCCCCCCCCCCAATCCCTCAAGCGTCACCATTTCTTCGTCTACCGGAGAGCTGGGAGCAGATCCTCATGTCCCTCGTGGCAGCAAGGGAGGGCGGGGTCTCTCTCTCTCTCTGCCCACAAGGTGAGAGCCAGGGGAGAGGGGGGGGTCATCTTCACAGACACCTCCCACCCCCACCAGCCACAGAGGGGATGTTGGGGGAAGGGCCTAATGTGCAAAGGACACCCCTGGAGTGAGCCACATTGAAGGGTGTGCTGGCTTCCCTCCCCTCCCTCCCCTCAGGAGATCATGACTCATCCCATAAACTGACTGGGTCCATTCTGGTCTGCCATGTTTTATTCCAGGGTTGGCCTGTGGGCAAGCAAGTGCAGGGTCTTCAGGAGAGTTAATGCATAACCTGGGGATCTTGCAAGGGTGGGGACTGGGGGGGGCAGTGCAGTGATGAGAAGAGTGAGGCGGTGGGGGGGGACTGATTCCCCAGAGTAGTTTGATGCCAAAAGTAGCCGCCACCGTGAGAAGGGTTGAGAGAGGCCAAGGAGAAGAGGGTGTACATTTCCCAATTTGCCACTGTCCTGACTTCAATGTCCTCTTCCTCACTGGCCCCATGTGGGGCATCCCATAAGCAACACTCTAGAGGCACCTGCATGTTTCCCCTTGCAGGGCAAAGAGCTGCTTGGGGGATGGGGTGGGGTGGGGTGGGTGGATCTGGAGAAGAGCCCCACGGGCAACGTTGACCCTCTCCCGGCTCCAGACTTGGTAAAGAGAGGACAGCTCTGCAAGAACTATGGCTGACACAAGGTCATTCCAGCAGCTGCAAGCAGAGGAGTGGGGAATCAAAGAGTCTGTGCACTTAACCACTACACCACACTGGCTGCACACTACATGGCTGCTACTACGTTACCAACATGCCTCCCTCTACTGGAGCGCAATGCAGGCCTCAAGGTGAATGCCTCAGCATCAAAGGCTCCACAGAATGATGGTGCTCTTGGTAGAAATGAGCCATCATTGGCCCAGTTTCACAATCACATGGCTGCCCTAAAATGAATATCATCTTGCAATGATACACCCACACCAAACTATACCAGATGGGGTTTTGTGGATTTGGCTGAAATGGATCAGCTACCGGAGGAAGTCAGCCATTATGAGATTGTGTTTTGTTAGGAGGCAGAACAGAAATTTAACCACATGGAGCCTGATCACAGCCTAGAGCAGGGGTGTCAAAACATGGAGCCGGGGGCCAAATCAAGCCCCCGAGCAACTGGCTGTCACCTGCTTCCTTCTCCCTCTCTCTTGCTTCCTTCTGCAGCACAGCTTGCTCTGCCAGGCTTGCTCAATCGCACAGGAGCTACAGAGCAAAGCTTCTGCTTTCTCCATTGGCTGAGGCTCCTCCCTTGGGCAGGAAGGGGGGGGCAGAGCTTGCATTGCCAGGCTCTTTCAATTGCACAGCAGAGCCTCTCTTCCTTCTAGTGACTGAGGCTCCTCCCCCTCCTAGTCCCGGAAGGAAGGAAGGAAGGAAGGAAGGAAGGAAGGAAGGAAGGAAGGAAGGAAGGAAGGAAGGAAGGAAGGAAGGAAAGAGCCAGAGCTTCTTTTGCCCCGTTCCCTGAATCCCATGGGAGAAAGACAAAGAAAGCATCTTGTACTAATGTTTTAAGCATGTTTTAAGGGTTTTTTTTAACAATTAATTGTGTTTGTCTGTTTCCTCTGCTACCTAAGCTTAAATAGGTACACACATGGCCCAGCCCAATATAGCCCAGCCAGACATATATGTCAAATTTGTCCCTCATAACAAATGAGTTTGACACCCTGGCCTAGAGGCTGCCTGCCTGCAAAAAGAGATGGAGTGATAGAAACCAGGGCAGCATCTGCCATGAAACGTCAGGGTCATCATGCGCAAAACATGAGAACATCTCGAGATTAGGAATGCTTTCAGAAAGACTGCCAAAACAGCCATCGTAGCGCAGCTGGAGGTGAAAACAATACTGTGGTAGTTGTGCCGAGAGTCAACATGTTTGCACAAGAGCTGCTGTGTGGAACTCTTCCGAGCACTGGTGCCAGCCGGGCTCTGCCAACCACGCTTGTCTCTGGAATGCTGGTGAGAAGGGCCACATAAACCCCCCACACATACACGCACACACATTTTGGTAAAGGCTCACTAGACAAGTCATATTCATATAGACAAGTTCCATATTATTGTCTGATGAAGAGAGTTTAGAGCACACAAAAGTGCTGATGAAGAGTGTTTAGAGCCGCCCTGAGCCCGCCTCGGTGGGGTAGGGCGGGATATAAATCAAATAAAATAAATAATAAAACAAAAGCCGACATTCTGAATAAAACTTTGTTGGTCTTAAAGGTGAACTTGACTCTTGCTTTGTTCTACTGCTTCACACCAACATGGCTGCGCACCTGGATCTATAGAGAAGTCACAGGTATGGAGGCCTTTTGAGGTGGAGTCAGAAGGCAAGGGAAGAGACTCCACATGGAGGGTAGAGGGAAATCGGCTTCTTTGGTGGCTGGGCTTCTGGGATAAGCCATGACTTGGGGACCACGGAAGAGCATTCCATGCAGAGTTGACTTATTAATCTCTCTTGTTGCCTGCTGAGAAGGGTACAAATGCCCACCCTCCCCCCCAGATTCAGTGGGATTAGTGCAGTGCAGTACCTGGATGTTTTCCATGGTTGACTTGGTCAATTATGTGTCAGTTTTGAGAAAGCCCTCATAGATAAAAGAAGCAAAACCTCAGTCCTTAAAAGCTGCAGCAACCAGCACTGGTGTTTGTAGGCTTTTCTTTTCTTTTCTTACATTGGAATGTCAAAAAAAACCCAGGTTGGCAAATGAGCAATTCGATTGCAGCCTACATGAAACCTCTGGAAATGTAGATTTGCCCAACTTTCTTCAAAAAGACCTTGTGACTCTTACCCCAGACAGCTGGATGCCAATATAAGAAGTGAAAGCGAAGGACAGCCGGGCTTCAAGAATTAGCAGAAGATTAAATTCTACTCTTCCAAGGGATGAGTGATTGTGATTCCAGGGGATGAGCTGGCAGAAGCCCATGTTCTGAGCACCGAGTCCAATTCTGTGCATCGCCTGTGAAAGCCTTTCAGGTAGTTGATTCAGGAGAGCTTTCTCTGCCAGAGACTTGGAAGGCAGCAAGACAGCCCTGACAGAGTTTAACTTGGCATTAAGAAGGCAGAATGAATATCAAGCTCTCTCTGGAAAAGTGTGCAAGCGCACAAAAGCTTTTTTTGTTGTTCAGTCACACAGTCGAGTCCAACTCTTTGTGACCCCATGGACAAAGTCACGCCAGGCCCTCCTGTCTTCCACCTTCCTCCGAAGTCTGCTCAAATTCGTGTTTGTTACATCAGTAACACTGTCCAGCCGTCTCCTCTTTTGCTGTCTCCTTCTTCTTTTGCCTTCTGTCTTTCCCAGCATCAGGGTCTTCTCCAGGGAGTGCTCCCTCCTCATTGAGTGGCCAAAGGATTTGAGTTTCAGCTTCAGCATCTGACCTTCCAGGGAACAGTCTGGGTTGATTTCCCTTTGGACTGACTGATTGGATCTTCTTGCAGTCCAAGGGGCTCTCAAGAGTCTTCTCCAGCACCACAGCTCAAAAGCATCTATTCTTCTGCACTCAGCCTTCCTTATGGTCCAGCTGTCACAGCCATACATAACTAGCACAAAAGCTTATCCCAGAATTAAATTTTGCTGGTCTTCAAGGTGCCTGACTGGACTCCAACTTTGTTCTGTTGCTTCAGACCAACACAGCAGTGCCCACCTGAAGCTCTCCCTCCCCCCCCCTCATTTATACCACACCTTTCAGAGATCTCAGTGGAATGCAACAGCCAGTCTTCACATCTGGAATTGGATTCCTCATGAGGAGGCCACGTGCCACCCTCTGGCTCCCTCTTTCCCCATTCAAACCAGTTACAATTCAGGAGACCGCCATGACAGGTTTGGGGCCAGTGAAGCAACGTGTTTGCCAGACCACACCGAGAGGCAGCTTTTATTCCATTTCATTAGTTGATACATGTCCTGTCAAGGCCCTGGATGGATGGGAATGAGCAGACACAGCAGATTCATTCTTTGACTTCCCTTCCGTCACTTTGTCCCAGATTAGTTCAAGCAGATTCTGCCGTGGAACCAATTCCTTAACGTCTCCTGTGTCACATTCTGTGAGATGGAATGAAAACAAGTAACGCGTCTGCAGTGAGTCCCCATTTCTGTACAGCATAAGAACACCAAAAGGAAGGAATTACTTCCATTCTCAAGTCAGCGAATGTTGTGGGCTCGATGGTGAGCAGTTTGGGGGACTTGCAGCCGAGAAAGTGGAACATGTCACAGCCTGGCTGTTACCATTAAAAGCTGTTAATGGCTCTGGTTTGAAGAGACAAACTCTTGGGAGGTGGGTTCAGGAAAGGAAAGGAAAAGAAACTGAGCACTTTAGAGAAGTGGAAGGGACAAGGGGGGGCCCACAAGAAACTTGCAGGGAACAGGCATGCCTCTCACCTGTGTTTCCTCCCTCCATCTCAGCCTCTCCACCCCTTCTCTTACTCTCTTCCCTGAGCCTGCCAGGCTGCTACTGCCCCACAACTCTTTCTGCCCCCACCCCATCACTCCTTCTCCCTCCTTCTGCCACCCCACCTCCTCTCTCTTATTCCATCCTTCCCAAACTCTCTCTCTCTGCCTCTGTCTATTCCCCCCCTTGCTGCTCTCAGTGCTCACCTGGCACAGGTTCAGGTGGACACCCCCAAGGGGGGGAATTATCCCCCCATTGAATATTTAAAAACACTATCTTAGATTTTTCTGCAAAAAAAATCATCTGTTTTGGATAAGTGTGGCCTGAGTCAACAGATTTAGGTATCTGCATATGGGAGCCACATTTGAGAAACAGATTCGTAGGTTGAAATGTGAAAGAAACTGGATATACCTGGCATTACATCATCTAGGAACTTCTGTACCTGAGTAAAACTACCAGACCTGATATCACAGCTGCTGTCGGAATACTGAGCAGAAAAGTAAGTCCTTCTAATCACCATGATTGGAATGCAGTAAAAAAAACTTGCCAGATACATCAAAGGGACTATGGACTTAAGACTGATCATTCAACCTTCTGAGAATCCCAGACTAGTTGGATACATGGATGCCAACTATGCAGAAGAATCGTGCAGTTACAGATCAACCAGCGGATACTTGTTTTTCTACGGAAATGGATGTAGAATGGACTAGCAGAAAACAGACTATAGTGGCACAATCTACAGCAGAAGCTGAGTATGTGTCAGCAGCCAGTGCCTGCAGTGACCTTGAATGGATTTTTCATCTGCTGAAAGACTTCAAGATAAAAGAACCTGTACCTATTGTAATGTTTGAAGATAATCAAGCTTGTATTGCAATATGTAATGGAGAAAGTAGAACAGCCAGAAGTAGATCTATTGGTATTAAATGTGAGCTAGTGAAAGATCTACACCAGAAGGGGCTGATTAAGATAGAATATTATTGTACAGAAGTTAGGGTAGCTGACATATTTACAAAGCCATTACCTTGTGCTAGATTTGAACGTTTACGTGAAATGATGAATCTAGTTGATGTGAATGTTACAGTGAATGATGAGTAATGACTATTGAATGTATAATGACTTGTACATTAGGCATTGAGAAGGGGTGTTGGAAATATATATCTGTTCTGTATGTCCTTTGCAATGTTCTAAAGTTCTAGTCATTATAGGGTTAACACTGTGCCTGATTCCCTATTCTCTGCATGACCTGGGAAGAAGATACTGGTTGCTGTCAAAAAAATATGTAATCTTTCATTGAAATCTGCCTTCATTCCTGAGGACTGGAAGGTAGCAAATGTCACCCCCATCTTTAAAAAGGTTTCCAGAGGAGATCCGGGAAATTACAGGCCAGTCAGTCTGACTTCAATACCGGGAAAGTTGATAGAAACCATTATCAAGGACAGAATGAGTAAGCACATTGATGAACACAAGTTATTGAGGAAGACTCGGCATGGGTTCTGTAAAGAAAGATCTAGCCTCACTAAGCTGTTACAGTTCTTTGAGGGGGTGAACAAACGTGTGGACAAAGGGGACCCAATAGATGTTATTTACCTTGACTTCCAGAAAGCTTTTCATAAATTTTCTCATCAAAGGCTCCTAATCTCGAGAGTCATGGAGTCAAAGGACAGGTCCTCTTGTGGATCAAAAACTGGCTAATTAATAGGAAGCAGAGAGTGAGTATAAATGAGCAGGCTTTGCAGTGGAGGACGGTAAGCAGTGGGGTGCCGTAGGGCTCAGTACTGGGTCCCATGCTCTTTAACTTGTTCATAAATGATTTGGAGATGGGGAGTGAGCAGTGAAGTGACCAAGTTTGCAGATGACACTAAATTGTTCAGGGTGGTGAGAACCAGAGAGGATTGTGAGGCACTCCAAAGGGATCTGTTGAGGCTGGGTGAGTGGGTGTCAACGTGGCAGATGTGGTTCAATGTGGCCAAGTGCAAAGTAATGCACATTGGGGCCAAGAATCCCAGCTACAAATACAAGTTGATAGGGTGTGAACTGGCAGAGACTGACCAAGAGAGAGATCTTGGGGTCATGGTAGATAACTCACTGAAAATGTCAAGACAGTGTGCAATTGCAATAAAAAAGGCCAACACCATGCTGGGAATTATTAGGAAGGGAATTGAAAACAAATCAGCCAGTATCATAATGCCCCTGTATAAATCAATGGTGCGGTCTTATTTGGAATACTATGTACAATTCTGGTCACCGCACCTCAAAAAGGATATTATAGCATTGGAAAAAGTGCAGAAAAGGGCAGCTAGAATGATTAAAGGTTTGGAACACTTTCCCTATGAAGAAAGGTTAAAACACTTGGGGCTCTTTAGCTTGGAGAAACGTTGACTGCGGGGTGACATGATAGAGGTTTACAAGATTATTTATGGGATAGAGAAAGTAAAGAAGTCCTTTTCTCCCTTTCTCACAATACAAGAACTTGTGGGCATTCAATGAAATTGCTGAGCAGTTGGGTTAGAAGGGATAAAATGAAGTCCTTCTTCACTCAAAGGGTGATCAACACATGGAATTCACTGCCACAGGAGGTGGTGGTAGCTACAAGCATAGACAGCTTCAAGAGGGGATTGGATAAAAATATGGAGCAGAGGTCCATCAGTGGCTATTAGCCACAGTATAAATATGTGTGTGTGTGTATTTTGGCCACTGTGTGACACAGAGTGTTGGACTGGATGGGCCATTGGCCTGATCCAACATGGCTTCTCTTCTGTTCTATGTTCTTAATCAAGGTCTAGAAGTGGGAAAACTGGTTTTGTCTGTTTGGTCAGTTAGTCAGGTGACTTCCTTTGTTCAGGCAGAGAGAACAAGAAGGAGGAGGAAGTGGTCTTCTATTAAGCACATGATCTTCTAGTGTAAGCATGTAGTTCTATAGTGTTTGATGTTTCACCTTGCCGTGCCCTTTCCCTGTAGAAAGAAATATCTTTTTGCTTTTTCATGTTAAATGCCTCTCAGTGATTATTTGATCCAGTGATCCATCCCGCTGTTGGAGATAAAGAAATAGAATTTCAAACAGAATTCCCTAGCAATTAAAAGGAGCTTTGCCAGTCTCTGTGTGAGGCTTACCTGCCTGGTGAGCAGCAGGTGGCAAATTCAGCTTTGGAAGAAAAAAGTCAGAGGCTGGGCCTCCCTCCCCCTCCCCCACAAACCCTTTGAAGGCCTCCGAGGGGGGGAGAGGGGGCAGCAGATGGGCCTTCCTCAGCTACCACGGGCAAGGCAGGGCAGGCGCTGAATCCAATTCTCCTGCCTGGTCTCACCTCTGCCTTGGGTGTGAAATTGCCCCAAGAAGGTCTGAACTGCCTGCTGCTCCCATTCAGTCAGGAGAGGGCAGAGCTGAGTCACTGGGCTTTTATCTGCTGCGTTCCAGGGGATGAGGTGAGAAGATGGCGACCAGAACTGGCGCCTCTCCAAAGAGACTCCAGGGGAATCTGCTCTCCACAGGACCAAGGGGGCTGCGTGGCAGCAGGGTGTGTGGAGAGGGAACGGAAGAGACTTGGGGCACCCTGCAGCCTCATAGCCCAGCAGGCTAGAAGAGGAGCAAAGGGATTGCCTTCTTACGTAGAGTCAAGCTGTTCACACACAAAGAAGCAGCCAGAAAGGTTTAAGATGAAGCCAGGGCACTGCCTCTTTTCTGCCTGTGTGAAGCACCACAACTACATCACACACAACTACATCACACACTGACTTGCCTCACCTGCCTGTCATCTCTGAGACCACCCAGGCATTCCTGGATGTGATGTGGTCACATCACTCCAACTGCTCACCAGGAAAATGTCTGCAAGAGAACACTGACAAGTGTTGCAACATTTGGAAAGGAAAGGAAAGGTCCCCTGTGGAAGCACCAGTCGTTTCTGACTCTGGGGGGACGTAGCATTACAACGGGCGTTTTCGCACTCACCTTCAGCCGGCGCGACCCCCCTCTTCACCGCGCAGGATCTGCGTGGATTTCGCACTAAATGCCGCGGAGCAGCCGGAAGCTCCCGGCGCAAAAGCCGCTCAAACGTAAACCGCCAAAAAGCAGTTTCGGTTTGCGCGGCTTTTGCGACGGGAGTTTCCGGCTCTTCTGGCTGCTCCGCGGCATTTAGTGCGAAATCCGCGCAGATCCTGCGCAGTGAAGAGGGGGGTCGCGCCGGCTGAAGGTGAGTGCGAAAACACCCAACGTTTTCACAGCAGACCTTTTACAGAGTGGTTTGCCATTGCCTTCCCCAGTCATCTACGCTTTCCCCCCAGCAAGCTGGGGACTCATTTGACTGACCTTGGAAAGATGGAAGGCTGAGTCAACCTTGGGCCGGCTACCTGAACCAGCTTCCGCTGGGATCGAACTCAGGTTGTGAGCAGAGAGTTCAGATCACAGTACTGCAGTACTGCTGCTTTACCACTCTGCGCCGTGGGGCCACTGCAACATCTGAGGGGAAGTTAAATATCAATTTGAATAGAAAAGACAACAATCCCACCAGCTTGACACACAGAAAGGTTGACAGGTAGTAGGAGGAGAGAGGCAGGAGTCCAGAGACGGCGGGAGGCTGTGTGGGGGAAAGAGCACAAAAGAATGAAGCGAAGCTTGGAGCAGGGCAGAAAAGCCATGGGCTGAGAAGCCAGAGGGAGGCTGGGGTGGCAAAGATGGAAATGCATGAAGGAGGGGCCACCGACATCTTGGATGTTGTGTATGTGGACTACAGTTACACAGAACGTCTGGTGTTCCTGCCTGGCTCATTGGAGCCATGAGAACTGAGCTTGAGGACTCAGGAACAACGGACAGCAGGATCCAATTCCTTGCTCTCCTGCACCAATCACGAGCCCCCTGGTGGTTTGAACGGTCCAATGGCATCTTTGCACAGGAACCTTGATGTGTATATAGTTGGCCCTGGTGGTCCAGACTTCAGTCTTCTAGTTCAGCCGTTACCCGGCTGTGGCTAATAAAGAGAGCGATGATCACTGCGACCGCGTCTCCTTCTTGCATTGCGTCCATTCTATTATATTGGAGAAGGCCCTACGGGTGGGGGGCGGGGGGGGGGGGTGGTTGGCAAGAGGCAGAGTTGTGCACGAAGGTCGAGGAGGCAGGATGGATGCCAACAACGCTGGAGGAGGATGGGGAAGCAGAGAATCCAGCTCCAAAGAAGCAGCCCTCTCTTTGCCTGCCTGTTTCCAGCCAGTGATAATTAACAGAAACATGGTTATGATGAAAACTCAGGAGATCTCACATCAAAGAGAAAACAAACGGGAGGCTAAATAGGAAATTATTGAAACAATATTTTCCCCATTTCAGCTGCTGATTGCTTCTCAGCAGGAACTGGAAGCCGCTACCAGGCTGGAAAAGAAGTCTGGAGTCCCGCAGGGTGTCGGTGGAGGGGGAAACACTTCAGCCCCCCATTCCCGGCAGCTCCCTGAATCAATGCTCCTGGGACTTTGCAGCCCATTTGACAACAGAAATCCATTAACAGTCTGAAACGGCCTTGGGAAGTCAGCAGTTGTCTCTCACCTCTCCAAAGCACAGGCTGGAACAAGGGCAGGCCTCTTCCAAAGCTGCCTTCCTGAGCTGGCCAACAGGAGAGGTGTAAAAAGGCTCCACAAGCAGCAGCTGAAGGTGGAAGAAGGCAGCCTCACTGCTGCTCTCTCTCTCTCCCTAGTTGGTCTCTTCCAGGAGCCCCCACAGTCCCACACCACGCTGCAGAGGTACCCCCTCCCCCCCCCTCCCGCGAAAACAGGCAGAGCTGGGGGTTGGGGGATGAGCACGTTTAGCAAAGGCAGCCAGGAGAGTCAGTGGCTGTTGGCTCCAGAGCAGAATTCCCCAGGTGAAGGGCGAGGGATGGTTCTGAAAAGACCTGGCAGTGCCCTGCAGCCAAATACTCTTGCATGGAAATTTCTTTTGTGAGAGAGGAAAGCCACAGTTAATATCTGCCACTTATTGCAAAAGTCAATAATTTGACAAGCAAAGTACATTCAACTTTACATATAGCAAGAATGTATGTGCCACTTTTCCAGAGCCCTGCTCATCTCTTGAGTCACGCATATGACTCTGCATCCAAACTTTACCATTGCATAGCTAATGAGATTTTCCGTGCATTGGATTATCTTTGTAAAATGTTATATCACCCGCCGGCAACTTGTGAATTTGAAGAAGAAGAATACAGATTTATACCCCGCCCTTCTCTCTGAATCAGAGACTCAGAGCAGCTTACAATCTCCTCTATCTTCCTCCCCCACAACAGACACCCTGTGAGGTGGGTGGGGTTGAGAGAGCTCTCTCAGAAGCTGCCCTTTCAAGGACAACAACTCCGAGAGCTATGGCTGACCCAAGGCCATTGCAGTAGCTGCAATTGGAGGAGTGGGGAATCAAACCCGGTTCTCCCAGATAAGAGTCCACCCACTTAACCACTACACCAAACAGCTATGATTTCCAGACAAGAAGAATTAGAGGCTTCACGAGATCTGAGTTGTTGTGCAGAATCATTTCTAGCAGAAGTGATGCCTTGCAGCATACGCCAGGAGAACCCCTTTGTGGAACCGGTGGTGGTTCAAATGCCACTCCCACCACCTCTGCCCCACTGCCTTTCCTCCGCAGCCCCATTTTACATGCAGGGTGGCAAGCTGCACGTGCCCAGTAGGGGTTCATGAAGCCTTATGGAGCACGTGCGCTGCCCCCTCCCAGAGGGGCACAGAGGAAAGAGGGCTCAGCTACGCCAGGTGCTGGGCAGAGCGTGAGGCAGAGGTGCTGGGCAGGGGGCCACACAGGAGCAAGGGGTCACCTTCCCACCCTCACTCTGCTCTGCCCTCTTGCCAGGCGTCTGAGGAAGGCTCCCACTCCAACGTTCTTGTGGAGCAGGAAAGGACCGCTGGACTGGAGCCTCGCTATTCCCCTGCGGACAGCAGAGAGGGACAATTCCGGAAACTTTGAAGCCACAGTTCTTTAGCCTCCAGCTCACACATTTTTGTCTTGGCTCAGGAAAACTGGCCTCAGAGCAAGCTAATTTATGCAGTAGCTCACAACTATAACTCTGGTAGCAGAAGGAAGGTGCTTGTAAGACACTTTGAGACTCCATCAGGTAGAGGAAAGCAGGGTCTCTCTTCTTCCTCCTCCCTCTTCTTCAGGGTGAACAATGCAGAAAGGTGGAAATCACAGCTGAAACCCCCTGAAACTGAGCCAGGATCCAGCCCCTTCCCATCAAGCAGCCAGGCCTCACTTGCTCTAGACCAGGGATGTAGAACTCATTTGTTACGAGGATTGGATCTGACATAAATGAGACCTTGTCAGGCTGGGCCATGTCGGGCTCTGTAGCTCCTGTGCGATTGAGCCAGCCTGGCAAAGCAAGCTGTGATGCAGAAGGAAGCAAGAGAGAGGGAGAAGGAAGCTGACGACAGCCAGTTGCTCGGGGGCCTGATAGGAGTCCTCCAGGGGCCTGATTCGGCCCCTGGGGTGCATGTTTGACACCCCTGCTCTAGACTGGGCTGCCCCAGGCTGCCTCCAAAGCACAATCCTCAGGATTGGGACATCGAGTAATCTTTGCATGCTCTGGTGAGGTGGACTTTGGCAATTGCCAAAGAAAAAGGAAAGGCAAATAAGGAAAGGGGAGGGTGCTACTTTTCATCGACAAATGTTTCATCAGCAGGAGTCCAATTATTTGTTATAACAATCTTTAATGTGTAATGACTCTGAAGAGGACTAATAGCAAAGCGTGGTGGGAACAGATGGCGTGGTGGCGTTAATTACAGCCTCTTCGCCGCACTGGAGCCCCGGAGTTATTCTTAACATGGCCCCCCAGGGAAGAGAAGCGGGGGCTGCTCAAGAAGGATGTGGCTTCCTTACGAAGCCGGGGTTATTAAAAGCCGGGAAGACAAACTAATCAGTACATTAATAACTCATTAAATTAAGTTTGGGAACAACGGAAGTATTAAAAACAATCTTTAAAGGGAAACATCTCACCAAGAGAACTTTCATTAGGTTCTTATATATGTTGTCCATTAAGATAGACACAGAGGGGAGCCCTCTTCGTCTCCAGAAAAACACTCTTGGCGCCGTACCTGACAGCATCTCTGGATAGTATGGCGATGTTATGGATCACGTAATATTAACTGATTATTTATTGTGTAGTAATTTTGTTGATTGTTTCATGTTTTGATGTTCTTAAAGTTTTAATGATTGTTAGCCACCCATATATGGATGGATGGATGGATGGATGGACGGACGGACGGACGGATGGATGGATGGGTGGGTGGGTGGGTGAGTGGATGGGTGGATGGATGGATGGGTGGATGGATGGATGGATGGATGGATGGATGGGTGGGTGAGTGGACGGGTGGATGGATGGATGGATGGATGGATGGATGGATGGATGGATGGACGGACGGACGGATGGATGGATGGATGGGTGAGTGGACGGGTGGATGGATGGATGGGTGGATGGATGGATGGGCCGGCGGGTGGATACTTGTCTGGATTCCACAGATGAAGTGAGAGTCACATCCACAGAAAAAAGACTTCCTGAGGCTAGAAGAAGGCTGCAGTTGTAAGGAGCAGTGTGGTAGGATCCAGCTCACAGCACTTCAGTTTTGGGCACCACAATTTAAGAAGAATATAGACAAAATGGAATGAGTCCAGAGGAGGGTGACAAAAATGGTGAGGGGTCTGGAGACCAAGTCCTATGAAGAAAAACTGAAGGAGCTGGAGATGTTTAGGCTGGAGAGGAGGCAGCTGAGAGGTGAACTGATCACCATCTTCAAGTACTTGAAGAGCTGTCATAGAGAGGATGGTGTGGAATAGTTTTCTGTGGCCCTGGAAGGGAGGACCAGAACCAATGGGTTGAAATTAAATCAAAAGAGTTTCCAGCTCAGCATTAGGAAGAACTTCCTGAGTGTTGGAAGGGTTCCTCAGTGGAACAGGCTTCCTCCTCGGGAGGTGGTGGGCTCTCCTTCCTTGGAGGTTTTTCAACAGAGGCTAGATGGCCACCTGACAGCAATGAGGATCCTGTGAATTTAGGGGGAGGTGTTTGTGAGTTTAGAGCGGTTCCTCAGTGGAACAGGCTATCTCGGGAGGTGGTGGGCTCTCCTTCCTTGGAGGTTTTTAAACAGAGGCTGGATGGCCATCTGACAGCAATGAGGATCCTGTGAATTTAGGGGGAGGGGTTTGTGAGTTTAGAGTGGTTCCTCAGTGGAACAGGCTTCCTCCTTGGGAGGTGGTGGGCTCTCCTTCCTTGGAGGTTTTTAAACAGAGGCTGAATGGTCACCTGACAGCAATGAAGATCCTGTGAATTAGGCAGATCATGAGCGGGAGGGCAGGAAGGTTGCATCAGGGCTTAGTTCTTGTGGCCCCTTCTTACACGCACAGGGAAATACTGTTCACCACTTTGGGGTCAGGCAGCAAATTTTCTCCAGGCCAGTTTGGCTAGGGATCCTGAAGGGGGGGGGGGGGTTGGCCATCGTCTGGGTGTGGAGCCTGCAGGGGTCACTGGGGATGTATGTGCGTGGAGAGGTGTTTGTGAATTTCCTGAATTGTGCAGGGGGTTGGACTAGATGACCCTGGAAGTCCCTTCCAACTCTATGATTCTAAAAATGTTGTAAAGACAAAAAGTGGGAGTCAGTCTAATAAGCAAAACTGAGCCACTGTTCTCCTGGGTCTCTGTCCCAGACACATCAGAGGCACGAATGCCTTCCATATGTCACTCGAGAAGCTGCCCTTCACCAAGCAAGAACCCAGAAGAAGTGCAAGTAGCAGAGAGGTGAGAAATCCCAAGATGGCGGGGGAAAGAGATCCTATTGCCCACTCCTTCCAGAAAGCAAGTCTTCAGCCTCCCTCCAGCTTTACTCCCAGTGCATGTAGGAGGTACTGCAAACTGTTCCTTCAGGGGGACTGGGGCTGTTGTGTGCTTCCAGACCCTCGTGGTGTAGTGGTTCAGTGTGCGGACTCTTATCTGGGAGAACCGGGTTTGATTCCCCACTCCTCCACTTGCACCAGCTGGAAGGGCCTTGGGTCAGCCATAGCTATCATAGGAGTTGTCCTTGAAAGGGCAGCTGCTGTGAGAGCCCCCTCCAGCCCCTCCCACCTCACAAGGGTGTCTGTTGCGGGGGGAGACGATATAGGAGATTGTAAGCCTCTCTGAGTCTCCGATTCAGAGAGAAGGGCGGGGTATAAATCTGCAATTCTTCTTCTTCAAACCGTGTTCCCTTCAGCACTGAGCAGTTGAAGTAGATGCCTTCTTCAGCAGCAGC
This sequence comes from Heteronotia binoei, assembly GCF_032191835.1. Taxonomy (NCBI): domain Eukaryota; kingdom Metazoa; phylum Chordata; class Lepidosauria; order Squamata; family Gekkonidae; genus Heteronotia; species Heteronotia binoei. Next base: position 63,601,686 of record NC_083238.1, read on the forward strand.
ATTAGAAGTGACTCCATTTTTTCCCATCTCAGCGTACTGCAGGGGTCCTTGACCTGATATGTTACCAGAGAAAACAAGAACAGATGGATTTCAGGTTAATGAAGAATGTGATTTGGTTCACAACTACCTGGATTCAGTTACTCTCGAAGGTCTTCTACCGTCTTAATATGCGATTTAATGGAAAACTGAAAGAAAAATCCAATCAAAAAATGAAATTCAAGACAGATGGGTGCAGCACAGCAAGCAGATGCATTTCGCGTAAAAACCAGGAGGTGAAATACAAACTTACCATCTTAGACCGAAGTCACGATGGTGCCAACAGCCCTGTAGCCAGAAATTTTGGGGTGGGGGGACCCAGAACATAAAATTTTGGGTGGGGGGGGGCGTGGCGTCTTGGCTGCTTCTTCCAGCAGCCAGCCTCCGGGCCCCAGCTCTCTCTGTCTCTCATGCTCTTGGGGGTGGGAAGAAGAGCCCGGGGAGAGCGGCAGTGGCGAAAACGGGGCTGCGGGGAGAGCAGGGGAGGCAGGAATGGGGTGGGGAGAGCCTGGGGAGAGCAGCAGCAAAAATGGGGCAGCAGGGAGAGCAGTGGGGAAAGGAGGGGCCTCATAGGTGGAAGTGGGGGTTGAGTGAAGGGACCAGCCCCCCCTCGGGCCCCACCGTGGCTACGGGCCTGGGTGCCAATGATTTAATGTTTGCACACTCAGTCATGCACTAATCAGAACTTCCAGTGCAACAGGAATTTGGGTGGTGTCTCCCAGACACTGCATTCCATATTTTAAAGAAGCAGTTCCAAGTCCAAATTAAGATGATTTCTACCGGCGTAACAGAGGGCTTTCCTTTCTATGCTATCACAACTACGTCAGTTTTCTCCCTGGCAGAGCACATGGAGTCTGCCCTGTGCCTCCATCAGGAACCGGGGGGCTCCACCCCCAAAAAAGATGGCCCCAGGGCCACGCGGCCACCTGCTCCAGCCCAGCTGCCAAGATCTTCCTTCTTAGCATGAGTTGCAAGGATTTTATTAAGGGTTGGGTTCCCATCATGCCAAGGGGTTCCCTGCCTAACATGGGGACTGGTATTTCAGAATCCCTTCTGATGTGAGAAGGAATCCTTGAACTCCTGAGAGTTTCAGACCACTAAGGGCTGTTTTCGGAGGGTTTGCATTTCTTCATTCCTCACCAAAATTTCTCCTTGATGGAGGGACTGATTTAAAGCAACTGCCTCTACATCATACATGCAGAAAAGTGGAAATATTAGCCTATGTGGAAAACCACTGGCTTAATAATCCCCAAAGAACGCTGTTTCTGAAGTCTTGACTCTGTGCCAGCGTCTTAATTGGAGAGAGGAAGGGTTGCTGGAAGCCAAGACCCTTTCAGTGGCTGCATGAGGCTGCTACTGGCAGGAAGAATACCTGCTTTGGTGTGGAAGATGTGTGACCCTCAGTCAAGGCGGGGTGGCCCTGTGTTCACAAAGCACCTTGGTTTCCAGCTCTGGGTTGGGAAATACCTGGAGATTTGGGGGTGGGAGCCTAGAGAGGCTGGGGCCTGCGGAGGGCCCAAAGCAGCCATTTTCTCCAGGAGAACTGCTCTCTGTTGTCTGGAGATCACTGGTAAAGGTGAGAGATCTTCGGGCTTGAACTGGGGGTTGGGAACCCTGTTTGCACCCCATTCTGGTCCAGAGAGATGCTGCGCAGGTTTCCTCTCAGGAGGCACTTCCAGCACCATGTCAGGGCAAACCTTCCCACATTGCTGGGCCTATCTGATCTCAACATACAGGTGTGAAAGGGGTGCATGAGAGATGCAGATGGGCGTTTTCTGCCCAGATGCCACAAAAAGAGACGACAGAAACCTCTTCCTGACGGCCTCTTTTTGGTATTGTCATTTCAAATGCAGAAAGGAAAGTGTTATTCTGGAAATATTTTTTGACTCTTCTCAGGCTAACAATTAAGGATCATTTGATGCAATTACGTGAGGAAACAGTTTAGCATAGCAAAGTAAACTACAGGAAATGTACAAAAAATCCCAATGAAACATCTGGCGCCGGCAATTGTTAGAGGCAGCCAATTAAGCTACCAGGACCACTAGCGCCGCTGCATTGTTTTGCAGATCAGGACCACGTCTGACCAAAATTTCACTCTCATGGCTGTCAAAGAGCTCTGGGACAAATAGACTCACTCCTAAACTGGCTCCCCAACAGCGTTCCTTGAGGCCAGCAGTTTTGGGGCGGAGAGTTTAAAGGGGCCGCTAGAGGGATGAAGCATGCTAAGGGATGAGTGCACCAATGGACTGAGCAGGATTACGGAGAACAATTTAGTTTTGCCTTTTATGAGGATTGCAATTCTGATATGGTGTCTTTGTGTCAATGCCTTTAAACAAAGTAAGTGTAACCCTAGAAAAACCAAACCTGAATGCATGTTTAAAAGCCTCGTATTTTTATGTTTGACTATTCAACAAAGCAGGGCCTCGAGTCAACAGGCATGTGCTGCCCACAACTGAAAATGGGGCACAAATACACAGTGCCAGAGTCCTTCCATGCCCCAAGGGGCCTGGATATCTCTTGGGATCACAACTGATTTCCATTATAAATGGGTTCCCCCTTAAACCTCCAAAAGAAAAACGAAGTCAGTCAGGTAGCCTCCTCTCCAGGCTAAACATCCCCAGCTCCTTCAACCTTTCCTCATAGGACTTGGTCTCCAGACCCCTCACCATCTTCGTCGCCCTCCTCTGGACCCGTTCCAGCTTGTCTATATCCTTCTTAAAATGTGGTGCCCAAAACTGAGCACAAGACTCCAGGTTGTCAAGCATGATAGAATTCCACGGGTAATTGATTGTTTTAGGGTCCTCCATAAAGCTGGCCTGTGAAATGTTATGGAGAACCAAGGTCTGTTGGAGCAATGGGAAAAAATCTGGAATCAAAATTTAAGGCTTACTAAATCTGCACTGTTTAAAGAAAACATCTATAAGATGATGTATAGATGGTATTTAACGCCGGAAAGGTTGAGTAAAATCTATCCTAATTACTCCAACAGATGTTGGAAATGTAGGAAGGTAAAGGGGTCCCTCTTCCATATTTGGTGGCATTGCGAAGCAGCCAAAAAATATTGGGCCCAAATTAACATATGGACACAGAAAATATTAAAAATTAAACTTCAGCATACCCCTGAAATGTATTTACTAAATGTGTGCAAAGAAAGTCTACCTAGACACGAAAAAAACCTACTGTTACATGTAATTACCATCGCGAGAATTCTCTATGCAAAATATTGGAAAGTTTCCAAATTACCAGACAGAAACGAGTTTGTACAGAAACTGTTAGAGGCCGCAGAGATGGACACTCTGACTGTAAGACTAAGAGGAGGCAATCTACACGATTGCAGAAAGACCTGGAACAATTTATACGCATGGATAAATAATATGGAATGATAAGGAAATAAGCTGTATATTTCGAAATTACCCTATATGCTCCTTGGGTGGAGGGGGGTGTTGGGTGTTGGATTGGTGGTGGGTAGGGTTTTTTATGACATGTATAATATGTTATTAGTTACTGTCAATGGAAACATGGAAATGTCAATAAAACCTGAATTAAAAAAAAACCCTCTGTTATTCTTTTTCCCTCCCCCTTTTTACTTTATTGCTTGCAAAGTAAAGTAGAGAGAAATAAAACTAACTTGAGAAAAAGTAATCAGTACCTTCCCATACATTCTTCTTAGGGAGTGTGACACATCTTGATAATGCCATGAGAAGGTAGACATTTATGATAGTTTATGTGTGAGAGCGCATCCCTTGCCCCCACCTTTTGGAATCCTTTTGAAGTAAGCCTTAAAAGTATTGTATTAATGTATCTTTAGCATCACTCTCAAGAATCTGTTACACTGAAAGTATCGGTCTATCAATAAACATAGTTTTGTATCAAACTTGACTCGTCATTGAAACCGTATGCTTGACACAGGTGAGGTCTTACCAGAGCAGAGTAAAGCGATACCATCACATCACGTGATCTGGACACTAGACTTCTGTTGATACAGCCCAGAATTGCATTTGCCTTTTGAGCCACCCCAGGAGCAATACACAACAGCAGGAGCAATGCACATCAGGCAAGCTCGGCTCATTAACGACATTCCCTGCAATTTATCCTGATCCCGACCAATAGGCCCCTCCCCTGCTGTCTCATTGGATGAGACAACAAGGTTTACAACTTTCCGATACGCCTCACACACACAATTTACATATCACTTCCTTAGTATGAACCTCCACCTTCAACCTTTATTCCATGTCCATGCAAATGAAGCAATTAGCTATGCTGGGCGTGAAACTGAATATGCATAAAGCTATTAAGCTTGCTCAGTGGTCCCACTTTTATTTCTCGCTGCCAAGATGGCCTTGAGACGTATCAAACTCTGTCCAACACAGAGACTTCACTGTAACATGTAGCATCCCAAGGTTTCACTCCTGCTTCTAAAGTTAACCCTTGCACACTGGGCTTCACTTCAGCTCAAACATCAAAATCATTTCCCTCATTTCCAGTCTACAGAGATCAGCTTCTCCCCTGAAGAAAACGGCTACTTTGGAGGGGGGACTTTATGGCACTGGACCCCACGGAGGAGCCTGTCCTGCCCAACTCTGCCATCCCCAGCCTCTGCTAAAGTTGCCACCCTCCAGGTGGGGCCTGGAGATCTCCCACTTTTACCACTGATCTCCAGCTGCCAGAGATCAGCTCCCCTGGAGGAAATGGCTGCTTGGAAGGGTGGACTCTTGGGTGGGGGTGGCCAATGGTAGCTCTCCAGATGTTTTTTGCCTACAACTCCCATCAGCCCCAGTCAACATGGCCAAAGGATGGGGCTGATGGGAATTGTAGGCAAAAAACGTCTGGAGAGCTACCGTTGGCCACCCCTGCTTTACGGCATTGGACCCTGCGGAGGCCCCTCTCCTCTCCTGGCTCCACCCCCAACACAGACCTGACAACCTTATCTACCACCCAAACCTCCAGAAATTTCCCCACTCGGAGCTGGTCGTCCTAAAGGAGGAGGCTGTGCAGACAAAAGGGTTTCCTGTGCCAGGGTGTCAATCTCCTTCAAGCCCAGAAGCTCCTTTTCAAGGACTATGATTTACAGGCAAAGATCTAGGAAGACATGTTCTGCCAATGAGATTAATCCACAATCCAAAAGGGAAGTTCATGAGGTACAAACCAACTTCTTTCCCCAGTGTCCTGCTTACGACAGGCCCAGACCTCATCACTCCCAACACCAGCATATCCCACTGAGCAGTATCCAGCGGCAACCAGAACAGCAGCTCAGCGTGTGAAGGAGGCTGAACTCCACGGCCATGAGAGCAGCTCTGCTTTTTAATCTATTTATTTAAAGCAAAATCAGTAGGAATTTTAATTCTGTGCCTGCTCTCCAACACTACTGAAAATCCACTGGAACAGCAGAAACCTTATTTGTAGCTTGATGGCTGCATTCCAGGAACACCCTCGAGGCCAACTTAGGGCTCCCAAGTTCCCAGGCCGGGGTTCCCCTGCCCTGGAGGTCCCCAACCCACCAGCGGGGGGATCCTTCCCCGACATTGCCGGCACAATGACATCACTCCCAATTTTCCCTCCCAAATTGCTAGAGCATCTGGGAAAACCACATAGTTTTCCCGGAAGCTGCTAGAGCAGCTGGCGCACGATGTCACCAACATGATGACATCACTTGCAAGTGACATCATCGTGCCGCGGGGGTGCAAAAACAGTCCCCCACCAGAGGCTGCGGGGAACTTGGCAAGCCTAGGCCAACCACATGTTCAGGGCAGAAGCTTTGGAGAGTCAAAGTCCTCAGTGTCAGGTGAGAGATATTTACATCTGACAAGGGGAGCTCAGACTCTCCAGAGCTTTTACCCCAAAAACCTTCTTGGTCTCTAAGAGGTGACTGGATTCGAATCCTGCTCTTTTACTATAGACCAACCTGGCTGCCATCTGGAACATCTGACTCACAGAACTATTCTGAGGACTGAATGAAAAAGGACTGTGGAACATCTATTAAAGCAAAATGCTTGTGTTTCTCGGGTGTGTTCCAGTTTGGTGTGGTGGTTAAGTGTGCGAACTCTTATCTGGGAGAACCGGGTTTGATTCCTCACTCCTCCACTTGCACCTGCTGGCATGGCCTTGGGTCAGCCATAGCTCTGGCAGAGGTTGTCCTTGAAAGGGCAGCTGCTGTGAGAGCCCTCTCCAGCCCCACCCACCTCACAGGGTGTCTGTTGTGGGGAGGAAGGGAAAGGAGATTGTGAGCCGCTCTGAGACTCTTTGGAGTGGAGGGCGGGATATAAATCCAATATCTTCTTCTTCCTAAAGGCCCCCTCTCTGCCCCCCCCCAGAGCCTGGCCAGATTCACCTTCAGATTCACACTGGGCAGAACTCATCCCTCTTCACTAAGCTGCACAGGAGCAAGGCAGCTTCTGCTAATATTGGACTTATTGTGTGTGGGGGGAGCGGGGGAATGGGCAAGACAGTCAACTGGACTCAAAGCTTTTATGAAGAACCGCAACCACAAATGCGGAGAGCTAATTTTTCACGTCACTTGGCTGGCTGTGAAGCAAGAAAGCAGGGAATTCCAGAGAGCAAACTCCCGCAAAAATAGCTATAAAATATGAATTACCTGCAGGCAGGCAGATTAACTTTAAAAAAATTAACGAGGCCACCAGGGCAATTAAGAGGTCCACTGGTCCATATAATACTTTCCATTCGTAGCCGTGCAAGCCAGAGACTAGACTGGAAAGTAGGACTGCAGCTACTAAATCATGGAGGCTTGCCGAGAGCTCCCTGCCAGAATTTCCCCCGTCTGTGTTTTCTTCAAAAACAAGAGAACATTTGCATATTTGTGCTCTTCAGCCAGTGCCCAAAGATGTGTTGATTTCCCATGAAGGAGAGCAGAGGAAATAACTGTACATGTGGCTGATGCAATGTGGTTGCTTGAAGTTTCTGTCCCAGGGTGTGAGATCCAAATGCTCACCCGCCCGCACCAGAGGCTTTTAAGGTCTTCTCCCCCCGCCCAGCAGACCCTCACCCTGCTGTTTCTGGAAGTCTCCAGATCAGTTTCTGCCAAGGCAGGGAGGGCAGCTGTCTCCCAAAAGCACCCTGGAAATGGGGATCTCACCCCAGAGCTCCATTTCAAGGGCAACCATGACCCTGCATTACTGGCCAAAGAGGAGAAACCCCACAGGAGCAAACTAAAGCCAAGGAGAGTTTCAGCCGCATGGAGCAGGGAGGTTCAAGCCCAGGAGCACCTGTAGAGACCAGCAACTTTTCCACAGCATTAGCTTCCGAGAGAGTCGAAGGATGCTTTCTGAAATGTGCTTTGCTACGGAATGCCTGTGTGCGACAAGACAGTATTTCATTGCAGATAGAAACCTAGAGTGGGAAGGGACGTCCAGGCTCATCTAGTCCAACCCCCTGCACAAGGCAGGAAACTCACAAAGACCTCCCCCCCCACCCGCCCGGTGGCCCCTGCTGCATGCCCAGAAGCTGGGTGGGAGCTGGAGAATGGGGGGGGGGAGTTCACAGAGAGGGCAAGGGAAAGGGGCTCCCTGCTTATCTGACACCTTCCCATCTGCAGAGAGATGCTGATGCAAGAGCCCTTCTTTGGGGAATCCTGTGCCTTGCCAGACAGGTGAGGAGCAAAACACCACTCCTCTCCAGGCCAGGGGGTTGGAGGAGCAGGAAATGGATGTGGCATGCGCAAGTGAGACTTGGCTGGAAGAACATGACAAGGTGCGTGTCTGTTCCTGGTTGCGCAGCCCTTCCTGAACCCTGCCCTGCGGAGGAGGAGGGGATGGCTCTTAGCGTTTATGTATCTTTCCCCCTTTCCACAGAGCCCCAGTGCAAACTATCGCCAGCATTGATTTTATGCTTGGGTTGGGCTCCAGGGATAGATTGTGCATTTTGCTTGTTTACAGGCCACATAACTCCCCAGCGAACAGCCTCTGAGCTGGTGGGGGTGCTCTGGGGCTCGGAGACATCTAGAGTGGTTGTTCAGGGGGGGCTTCAGCACTCCTGCTGACCCAGAACTGTGGCGTTCCTTTGGCTGCCACGGGCCTCTCTCAGATCTGGGGAAAGCCACACTTGGACAAAATTCTTTGCACTGATCCTTTGTGAGGTCTGGTTTGCGGAACAGAAGTTCAGCCTGGGCCATGGTCTGACCACTGTCTACTCAAAGCAAGGGCGAATATGGACGAAGAGCAGGCCAGTTTGGTGTAATGAGAGCCAGTTTAAGAGTGGTGCACTCTATCCTGGAGAGCCAGGTTGGATTCTCTGTTCCTCCTCCACACACATCTGCTGGAGTGACCTTGGGTCAGTCACCATTCCTGAAGGAGCTGTTCTCTCGGACCTCTCTCAGCCCCACCCACCTCACAGGGTGTCTGTTGTGGGGAGAGGAAGGGGAGGAGCCAGTTCCGCTGCAGCTGGAGGTGAGTCACGAAAGGCTCCCAAAGATACCCTTTGAATGGTGGCCCTAATATCCAGCTCTCCAATTCCTATCCTTTCACATTATTTTTAAAATAATGTCCAGGGGGACTGGCTGATTGGATGAACGATTCAAACAGCATTTACAAAGAGCTCAAAATGGAAAGTGTTTGCATGGAAACAGAAGAAGAACCTGCAACAGAACACAGAAATGGAAATGACAAAGATCCCCTGGGCCCTCTCGCTTGTCTCTGGCTCTTCCACTGACAGTCCAGTGAGCTGCATTTTGAAAGAGCTTTGCAGGCTTCTGATCTACTTCCAGGCTGCAAGCAGAGAACCATCTTTGCCTTCACATTGGCTGTCTATCTCTCACAGCCTTGAAAACACAATGAGGGCAGGCCTTGGCCTAATGGCTGTTGCGAGAGATGCAGAACGCCCCCATGAAGCCTCAAAGACTTCCTCCAGGACCCTGCCTCTCATAAAACCCAGACTCATGCCATATGAAAGCTCACCACCTGACAGGAGTCCTCAGGGCCCCCTGAGTTTTGTACCCCTCGTCCTCCCCTCTTAGCAGCCCTGCCTGCCCTTCATCCTTTACTCAATTGTCTGAAGATCCAAGGAGACAAGCAGCCTAGATGCAGCTTACAAAAAGGATATGTTGCATTGGAAAAATATAAGTTGCCTGAATATAAGTATTCACAGAAGAAAATACCAGATTTTGACCAACTGCCCATTGACAGTTACTCATCAAAACACACCTCTGATCACAAAGCCAGCATTAATTATGGAACTACACTTGAACATAAAGAGAGTCCTGCTGGGTCAGACCGGTAAGGGTCCACCTACTCCAGCATCCCATCTCACACAGGGGCCAGCCAGTTCTACTGGAGGGCCAAAAAGCGGGCAGAGAGGCCGAGGCTTTCCCCTGAGAAGAACATCAGAAGAGCCCTGCTGGGTCAGACCAGGGAGAGTCCATCTAGTCCAGCCTCCTGTCTCATACAGAGGCCGACCTGTTCCTCTGGAGGGCCAACAATAGGGCAGAGAGGCCGAGGCCTTCCCCTGAGAAGAACATCAGAAGAGCCCTGCTGGATCAGACCAGGGAGGGTCTATCTAGTCCAGCCTCTTGTCTCACACAGTGGCCGACCTGTTCCTCTGGAGGGCCAACAACAGGGCAGAGAGGCTGAGGCCTTCCCCTGAGAAGAACGTCAGAAGAGCCCTGCTGGATCAGACCAGGGAGGGTCCATCTAGTCCAGCCTCTTGTCCCACACAGTGGCCGACCTGTTCCTCTGGAGGGCCAACAACAGGGCAGAGAGGCTGAGGCCTTCATAAGCACATAAGAAAAATCCTGCTGGATTAGACTAATAGTCCACCTAGTCCAGCATCCCGTCTCACTCAGGGGCCAGTCAGTTCCTCTGGAGGGCCAACAGTAGGGCAGAGGCCAAGGCCTTCCCCTGCTGTTGCCTCCTGGCTCTGGGATTCAGACATTTAGTGCTCATGAATATGGATGTTCCCCTCAGTGAGGATGACTGGTAGCCATTGATAGACTGAGCCTCCATGAGTGTGTCTAATCGCCTTTGAAAGCTGCTTGTTCCTGTGGCCACCACTCCATTCTCTGGCAGGCAATTCCTCATTTTCACTCCTCTCTGTGTAAAGAAGTATTTCCATATCTCCTTCCTGAATCTCCTGCCCCTCAGCTTTGTTGGCTGCCCTCTAGTATTTTGGGCGAGGGAGAAAAATTTCTCTCGCCTATTTGGATAATTAACACTGATGAAAATTGTAACAGGCAGCTAACCTCACCATCTCAGATGGTTTTTTTTTAAAAAAAAGAAAACTTCAAAAGTTGGTATTTATATATAACTACTTTTATTTCACCTTTAATGAGAATGTTGGGCAATTTTAAAAAACGGATTGCTGTTTATTAGGTCAACAGTTGAGTTTGCTCTTGAATTGCATGACTAAATGGAAACGTGCAGCTAAGTCTCCCAGGCTTTGTCAGAGGCAATGAACTTTCAGTGTGTCTGTTATTAAGTAGTAAAATGGGAAAGGTCCTCTTGCAATTCCAGTGTAGATTTATCTGGAACACAATACACTTAATTTTAAATGCTTAATGTTTTAATACTCTTTTAAGAGTCCACAACATACAACTCATTTAACTTTCATTAACTTTGGCATATTAAGTCTTACAAGCTAATGAAAGTAATATAGATTTATCCAATAACAAATGAAATCCCAGAAGAATTAAGTAGTAATTCTCATCCACCCTTTGTTTTGCTACCAATTTCAAGTTCCCATTATGTTGATAAACTGGCAGCCATTAACTGCATAAGAAATGTGGAAAACTTTCGTGGGGAAAAGAACTCTGTTTCACTGTATTTGGAGCGTGAATGCACATGGAAGCTTAGACCTTGAATAAAACTTCGTTGGTCTTAAAAGGTGTCGCCGGACTCAAACTTTGTGCTGCTTCAGGTTACCTACCAGAATCTTTAGTGGGGAAACTGCAGGAGCACAAAAATAGCTTTTCTGTTGGCTCTAAAGTGATACTTGGATTTCCTTCCATGAATTACTATGGCAAAAATCAGCTCCTCTATTTGAACAATAAAATCCAGGGTAGATATAAAAATGCATTTAGTTGGCATTAGCATCTTGCATCATCACCAAGCCTCAGATTCAGCAGGAGCTCACAGGAGCTTTCTGAGGGTTCTCCCTCCTCCTCCCCACCTAACTACCTTGTCCACTGAATAGTAGGTGTTGCCGCAGAACAATCCCTGGATGAGCTCCACCACCTATTTTTCTACAAAGCGACCCCTGATCATCACTCTGTGAGCCTTCTGATAGTGGCTGTAGAGGCGGGAGCTGGAACTATGCTCTCTCTTTTGAACCTGCCCTGCCTTTGGAAACAGCCTTTCCCTGGGGAGTACGGGAGAACTGCAGTTACAGGACAGGGCAGATTTAGCTTTAAACTTGCACCACTTCTGGGATCTCTGGTGGAGGGACAGCCCAGGAATAGAACAGGGCAAACAGCAAGACCAATTGCAAGTAACATCAGCGTTTTCGCATGGCAAACAGAAACTGGTTTTATGCAGTTGGAGAATATATTTATATCATCTTTGTGTTGTACAAGTCTTTACATATTCCTTGGAACTGTAACATAACTTGATAGTTTGCTTTATGTTATTCTGGATATTGTATTTATTGGCAACAGTGTGCGTTACATTTTGAATTTTTCTCATAAGTAATACTAGTGGTTTGTGTATTATTCATGTGTTGGAGACATTAGTACATTGTTTTCATTATACAAGGGAGATATCTGGTGTTTTCTGGTTGTTTAGTCTTTCTCCCCATCCGTTTTTTCATTGTTATATTTACCGACAGCAGTGAGGTTTGTCTTCACAAACGGAAATTAAAACTTCAGACCATCAGTAATAGAATGGTTAAATAAAGTGAAGGGACTGATTTACTAGTGTCAAAAATGCCCAGATGTTATGAAGGAACCCAGATTGTGGAACATGGGTGATTATAAAAGAGATGCAGAAAGATGTGGGGGGGGGGGAGGAGAGAAGCAATGCTCCCAGTTTAAACTGTGGTCTCGTGAGCAAAAATTCTACTTTGTGAGCTAATGCATACATTAGTTTGCTCTGGGGCCATTTTTCCTGAGCTAAGACAAAAATGTTGGAGCTGGAGGCTAAAAAACTGTGAGCTAGCTCACACTAACTCAGCTCAGTGGAAACATTGGTGAACAAATAGTCATATTTATCCATGAGAGCCAGTTAAAATATTATATTGTCATATTTGCTTTGATTTGTTGTTTATTAATAAAAAAGAGATGTTGCAAATACCAGCACAAGCCAAAAAAAATGGTATTTCAATATGGACTCGCACAGATATGCACAAACCCCGGTTTAATACAGAAGACAACAGTTAGAGGCCTGGAGTCCAGTGCATATACTTCAGAACTATTTGAAAAGTGGTATAATTAGAAAAGATTGTCTTTTATCCTAACTTCCTGACTAAAAAAACCAACCCAAACGTGCAGGAGTGTAAGAAAAGCTGTAGGTTGTCAAACCTTCCCACTACCATCTGTTCATAATGCAGAAGTTCAGTTTTCTCCTTAAAGAAAACAAGTGGGGGAAAATGCACCTAACTATGTGGTATTACGAACGAAGGGAGAAGTCTTACACTTCGAGAATTGTCAGGAAATAGTGTTACTGCAGCATCTGCACCTGCAGAACTTCACTAACTCTAAAATGGCTCTGGGCTGGCTTTGGGGGAAGACAAGGCATTTTGCAAGGTTAGTTTATATAAAAACAAATATGGAAGGTTTGTTATTAGCAGTCTATTCAAATCTTATGAAAGAAATGTTTCATTGTAACCATGACTGTTTATGGGAAAGCAACTGTCAAGCTCTGGAGATACATCTTTCCCCCCAAAATCAGCTTCCTCCATCTGTATCAGTTTGAAAGAAAACTGCTACAAGGTTATTTATCGATAGTACTTACCTCCCAATAAACTGAATCAACCTTATAATATAAATAAGTTTTTGTGCTGGAAATGTGGCTCACAAAAAGCAAATTTTTGTGTTTACATGGTAGAACTGTATTACGGAGAACAGTTTTTGAAGTACAGACTTTAAAGAAATACGTCGTATGTTTGGGATCTGGCTTGTCTTCTGAGGTTGTTAAATTACAATGCTCTAATAAGAGAGAGAGAGAGAGAATAAGAGACGATTAATGCCAATATTCAGGGGTGGCCAATGGTAGCTCTCCAGATGTTTTTTGCCTACAACTCCCATCAGCCCCAGCCATTGGCCATGCTGGCTGGGGCTGATGGGAGTTGTAGGCAAGAAACATCTGGAGAGCTACCGTTGGCCACCCCTGCAATATGTTAACTGCAGCAAAACCGGTGATGGTGCCCACTGGAAGAATGCTAAATCTCTGACTATTGCAACATGGATGACCAAAGTTTCTCAGTTATCAAATGCTGAGACCGTCGTGCCCTTTTAAGGCCCCCTTGCAAATCCACCTTCCGAAAGAAGGTTCTGCTTCTTCTGCTGAATCCCGTCGAAGCTAAAGTTGGTTTTCAGAGCCAGCTAGATCAACGGCTTCCCCACAGAAAGACTCCACAGGACAGTCTGCACCCAGCATTTTAATGAAGAAAATGACCTGAAGCACCAGCAGCTCCCCTACAAGGGGAAGGACTCTCGCCCCATTCAACTTTGCCCCCCCCCCAGTGACTAATCAAAAACCAATGGTATTTTGTATGCAATAATGTTCAACTGATATTTTCATTTCAAGGGCGGAGCCTGCTTCTTCACCCCCCCCCCCCCCCAACCATCTTTGGGAAACAAGCATTATCCTCCAACATCATTACAGACATTTTGGCAACTGCCATGAAGAGCCTCAGATGCACACCCTCCCCCGGGGCCTGGGGAGTGAGCGTGAATTCAGCAGAGGGCAGGGTTCCCTCCCCTTTGACCCCCACCAGGTCACCAGGAAAGGTCAAATTATCTCCTCTGCTGAGGCTTCACGCACTCCTCCCTCCAGAGCTGCACTTTTAACTTCACTCTGTTCAGAACGCCTTCTCCCAGCTCTCCTGGGCCAGCCACTCCAGCGTGCACAGACCACCCCCCTTGAGGCCCTCCCCAACTAGTGGCCCCGCCCTGTTGGCCTCTGTCCTCTTGGCTCCTGCACCCAATCCAAACCCGAGGCGTAACGGCGTGCTCTCCCCACCAATGGGGGCTGCCAGCCAGCTTTTCCCGAAGGAGTGCATGTCCAGCCACACCTGCCCCGCCTTTCCACACCACGGCACCCCCTCTCCACTGCTGTTGGAGCCCCCTCTCATTTATCTCGCCACATAATCTCCAACTGGCTCCGTGTGGCTCTCAGAACCCAGTCTGCATGATCCAATTTACACCCTGCCTCAGTACCCACAAGGTGAAGGAAAGGCTCCCCTACAGGAGTTCTCTGGACTGAGGTTAGCAGGGCCTTCTTGGAGAAATCCATAATTTGCTGAAACATTCTTTGGACAGGGCTATTGGGGCACAGGTGGTGTTTCTGGAAGTGTTTCCTTCAGAGGGTCTCAGTGTTGCTCACATATTGGAAACTGATGGAGACCATCCTATTCAGTCAATTCACTGATTACAAAAGGAGCGCACATTTTCTGAGGGTCTCCTTTGTAATCCCCCTTTTGTGGGTTGAGGCATAATTTAAGTCCGTTTCCTTGGCCTCTTCCTACATCTCAGCTGGGATTTCTTAGCCTCTCTGAAAGGCTCCTGAGAAGGCGAGGGGAAATCGTAAGCAGAAGTGGTTGCAACAGGAGGCTGGCTCTCTGGCTCAGCCGCGGCTGCTTCCGCCTCCTCTGGTCTCTTTCGCAGATGCTGGAATCTCATCTTCCCACTGCGGGGGCTGAACCACATTTTTATTTGTCGGTTCTTCCCTCTGTTACCAATTGCCTCCCAGGGCGAAGACACATCAGTTCCAGAACCTAGCAAGGAAATAAGAGGAAGAGATTTTTTTTTGGGGGGGGGGGGGAAGCAATGAAACAGTTAATGCAATGCAACACAAGGGATGCTTTGAAGTAAGCCGTAGACCCCCACGCCCCAGTTCTCCCCAAGGTGGCAAAGTCTGTATCACCCCAGATGGGAGTTCTCCTGACTGAATGCCCTTCTACACCAAGTCTTCGCAGCCCGCAATAAACTCTCACTTTCCAGACAGAGGTCTCCCACCTCAGAGAGAATGGAGTCAGAACAAGTACGCTACATGGGAAAAGACAATTAAATTCATACCTTTGGTAAAGACTATAAATGCCTAGGGAGATATTAAAATAGCCCCTATTTCCTCTGGGCTCAACACAGCCTACAAAGTAATTAAAGATGACAGATGAAAACCAAACTTAAAAACCCAAATCCTCCCCCCACCCATATACCTGTTGGGAATCTATGTGCCCACAAGGGCATCAAGTGAGATAGAGTTGAGCGTTCCTGGCATCTTCAAGGAATACCCCGGAGGGGGGGTCATGAGAGGCCACAGTAAGAAGGGGCTGCTGCAGAGAGGAGAGAGAAGCGGAGAAAAAGGTTTCCTGTGCAGAGGGCTCCTTCTGGCATCCGATTCCCTTCCCCACGGTACTTGGCTACATTTTGTTAAATGTGTGTGTTAAGTGCCATCATGTCCCTTCCAACTTGTGGTGACCCTATGATTTATTTATTGCCTTTACTCTTTTTGCAACCAGTGTCATTAACAACAAACCCTGTGAATTAACATTCTCCAAAAGATTTGCGGCCTTACTCAGGTCTTGCAGACGGAGGGGCCTTCTGGTTCCCTTGACTGAGTCCCTCCATTTGGCATTTCTTGTTTCACATCTGGTAACAGTCTTTGTTATAAGACTCTGAGCATCACTTTTCTCGTCTGAGAAACTAATATAATGGTCCAATAGTTGCTGCTGTCTTTGATGTCTCCATTTCTGGAATTGAACTGTAGACTGAGGTTTTCCAGTTTGTGTGCCACTGTTTTGTTTTCCATATCTGTTGGCATAGTCTTGTTAAGATTTTGATGGACTCCGCTTCTGTGGCTCGGAACAACACTATTGATATCTCATCTACTCCTGGTGATTGTTTGTCCAAGTTTTCACTTTACTTTCTAAATCTGCCATTCTTCAAAACAGTCTTGTTTGAAGGAATCTGTCATCCATTCATCTCCTGCATAGTTCTTCAATGTACTCCTATCTTTTTTTTATTCCACTTGTTACTATATTTCCATGTTGATCTTTCTGAGTAACTATGGCTTATATTTCCTTTGATCTCTTGGATCTTGTGGAACAGATCTCTCGGTCTTCCTTTTCCGTTGTTCTGTTTCTTTAGACTTATCATTACAGTCCTCTTTGTTTCTACATGCAAGTCACTGAGATCCTGCATTTAGATGTCCGGCTCTATTTCTGTCACCTTCTTTGCTTGTTGTCTATCTTTAGCAATTTTAGGACTTTCTTCAGTCTTCCGCTAAGATTTTTCATTTCTTTTAACTACAAAAATAGTCCTTGCATATTCTTCCTTGATTTATTTTTATTATTTATGTTATTTATAATCTGCCTTCCTCACATGGACTCAAGGTGGATTACACCAAGGGTGTCAGCACAAACAAGGAAATGGGGTATTCAACACCCAGGGCCCGAGGAAATCAGAAGACTGGAACCGCCAGAAAGAACAGGAGGAAAGGACAAGAGTTCACATGGCACATTAAGTGGTATGTCCAGAAACTGCATACGATCCTACCTGCAATGTGCTATATACAGAAGACCACAATTCCACATCATTTTGTGAAACCATTTTGTACCATGCAGCTTTATTACCTGTGCAGGAAAACCCTCTTGAATAGTTCAGTTTTGCATTGTTTGCGGAATGCCAGGAAAGCGGGAGTGGAGAGGCTGTCCCACAAAGTGGGAACCACAACGGAGAAGGCAGGTGTATGGATGGGGCAGCTGCTTATTTTGCCCAACTGCAGCCTGGTACCCTTGAGCAGAGGTGTGGTGGTCATGCAGACATTACGCGTGTAGTAGATAGGCTGATAGACAGTGCTGGGGAGGAGCCTGTGGTCGTGGTGCATGTTGGCACCAACGATGTGGGGAAATGCAGTCATGAGGTCCTGGAGGAAAAATTTAGGCTGCTAGGCGGGAGACTTAAGGCCAGGACCTCCAAGGTAGCCTTCTCAGAAGTGCTACCTGTTCCACGTGCAGGGCAGGAGAGACAGGCACAAATTAGAAGTCTCAATGTGTGGATAAGACGATGGTGTGAGGAGGAAGGCTTTAAGTTTGTTAGGCACTGGGATGCTTTCTGGAACAAGCGGGAGCTGTACAAAAGAGACAGTCTCCACTTGTCCCCGCATGGAACCAGGCTGCATGCGCTTAAAATCAAAAAGGTGGTAGAGCAGTTTTTAAACTAAATCTTGGGGGAAAGCCGACAGGAGATGAAATGTCTCTGGTTCGGGAGGACTCGTCTCAAAGAGATGAAGGGTTGGCTGCTATTTTTCTACCAGGTAACAGACCAGAGTTGTCCACTGTGATGGTGACAAACAGTATGGACTGTCTGCCAGAGTCTCGAGGCGGCAGGAGGAAGGTGGCGGGCCTAGCTTGCCTGGGAAATTATAGATGTTTGTATGCAAATGCTAGAAGTGTTCGAAGTAAAATTGGTGAATTGGAATGTTTAGTGTTGGGAGAAAACATAGATATTGTGGGAATTTCAGAAACTTGGTGGAATGAGGAGAATCAATGGGACACGGTGATTCCTGGATATAAGTTATATCGGAAGGATAGGGAGGGAAGGGTTGGAGATGGGGTGGCTCTTTATGTCAGAGAGGATATACGGTCCAGTAAGACTGAGGTCAGAGAATTAGATTCACTTTTAGAAATGCTTTGGGTTGAAATAGAGGGCCCAAAAGGAAATTTAACTATGGGAGTTTGTTATCACCCACCAAATCAAAAGAGAGAGGACGATTATAATATGATGGAAGGCTTAAACATAGCGGCTAAACGTAAAAACTGTGTCATAATAGGTGATTTTAACTACCTGCAGATTGATTGGGTCAATATGTGTTCTGGTCGAGAGAAAGAGATTGAGTTTCTTGATGCTCTCAATGACTGTGCTATGGAGCAGATGGTCTCAGAACCTACCAGGGGTGGGGCGATCCTGGATTTGGTCCTAAGTAATGCCCAAGACTTGGTGAGAGATGTAAAAGTGATTGCAGCGCTTGGGAGCAGTGACCATAATGTCATTGATTTCACCATTTGTATAAATAGGGAGTTGCCCAAAAAGACCGCCACAACCACGTTTAACTTTAAAAGGGGTAAATACACTGAGATGAGGAGGCATGTGAGGAGGAAACTGAAAAAAAAGGTAAATATGGTCAAAACCCTTGGGGAAGCTTGGAGACTATTTAAAACTATAATCCTAGAAGCTCAGATAAAATACATACCACAAGTTAGGAAAGGCACAAACCGGCATAAGAAAAGGCCTGCGTGGTTAACAAACAAAGTAATGGAAGCTGTAAAAGGTAAGAAGGACTCCTTTAAGCGGTGGAAAACCAGTCCAAGTGAGATTAGTAAAAGGGAACACAGAATTTTTAAAAAAGATTTATGTCTAGTATTTGTTCTTGTCTTGCAGCTCTCAAACATCTGACATTTATTCTTCATGGCTCTTATGTTAAGCAAGTTTGGCCGCTCTTAGTCTGCTCAGACCGGCAGCAGCTCTCATCTTGGGTGGAGAAGGTCTTTCCCGTCACTTTCTGCCTGATCCTTTTGACTGGAGATGCTGCTTCAGGAGTCTGAAGCCTGCAAAGCAGAGGATTACCCACTGAGCTCCCCAGAATCTGCCCCAAGGGGCTTAAGGAAACCTCTCTCCAGGGCCTCTCTGTACTAGATTGCATGTGAGCCAGACAGGTGATGCCCTTGATTTTGGGTGCCAAGGAATTTCCCCCCTAAATGGAAGCATGCTGACCAAAGGGACTGGACTTCCGAGCGTTAACCTCTAATGGAAACCCCTTGAGTTTAATCACCCAAAGGCAACAACTGTCAGGTCTCCAAAGATGTGTAGCCACAAGCACTGCTCAGTATTTCCCTGCCACACACAAACAAGCTAGAGATGGAAAAGCAGCAATTAGAAAATGCGGCCTCGCTATCATTAATCTGTATCAAAGGAAGATAATGATGCACATTGTGTGCTTCTGAAATTATTCTCTATTATGGGTTTTCAGAAACAGAAGTTGAGAAATCTCTTTTATAAACTAGCCCCTTATTAAAAACCAAAGGGAAGTGCTTTGAAAACATCTGGACAACATTAGTGCTTCCCAAGAGTGATCAGCTTGTGTATTAAGCATTCAGCACACAGGGAATGAAAACCAGAGAAACATTTCCAATTATTCAACCGCTCCGTTTGAGCCATTGTGAAAACTACCGCAGCACTCTGGGGCTGGCAGCAGAAAGTGCTCGAAAAATAGTCACCTCCGCGTTGCAAAGTAAACTGGAGACCCTCTCAGTGTTCAATTTGTCCTTTTGTCCACCTGCAACAGCCTACGCTGAAAAGAGCCCACCCAACACCTGCACAGTTCTTTAAATACGAGAAAAGAGAGGCAAGGTTCCATTATGGAGAACAAGACAGAATTATCCATGAATGGTTGCCTGGAAAGTTTGTGACAGACAACTGCTTCTCTTTAATCCATACGGAACCAAGGAAGGGGGAAATCAACTGGAATAGTGGAGAGCTCATATTTAAAAACAAAACAATGTTACTATAAACCGCAGGTCTTTATTTTTTGTATGCCACACGCCACGTCCCTCCATCTGACAAGTCCTTCCGAATCACCCACCTTGATTACAGCAATTACACACTTTTGTGCAGATGCAGGTAAGGAAAAGATGCGCCAAAAGACAAAGCGAAGCCTTCCAGGCCCCCGTGAGAAGGACAATGATCTCAGAGAGCTGCTTCTTCACAAAACGGGGAGTGGGGAGGGCAGATCTTGGAAGTCAGGATGACAGACAGTGAAATGAGAGCTGCTCTGGGGGCAGCCACAGCCCACGGCAAGAGCGGGAGAAGTGCTCAGGGAGATAAAGTGCGCTGTCAATGGCTTAACAGTCTCTTGATCGGCTCTCTCGTTAACAAATTGGGGCCGGGGTTACGAGGTTCACAAGATCAAGTGTTTCAAGAGTCCGGCCCTCACCTGGATCGCCTAGACAAGTCCGATCTCATCAGATCGTGGAAACGAAGCAGGGCCAACTCTGGCAAGCACTTGGATGGGAGACCTCCTTGAAGTACCAGAGTTGGAAGGTTTGGCAGGCCTCATTCAGCCATCTCTCTGAATATTCTCCAGGCCCCCAGTAGGGGTCAGACACCAAAGGTCAACATGACTTTCAGATGCAGACACACACACACACACACACACAAACCTAAAAAAAAAAGAGTTTCAAGACTGCATCTTTTGGTTCAGGTATCAGATCTGGCTGGCAATATCCAACACTGCTGCTTTTTTCCGAATGGGATTCCCGAATTCTTTATTATCACCCCTGATAATATCAGAATCAGGAATTGTCATAAATGCAGAAGTGGCTCTGGAGGAGAAAGTGCTCTCCAGACCCCAGAGTGGGAGTGAGAGAAAGGCTGGAACGAGCCCCCCCCCACCCCCGATGCTTGATCCAGGCCTGGGTTGTGCCTGAGTGGGAGACCTTCTGCGACACCCCTCCCCCCTCATCATGATGGAAGAAAGGTGGGAGACACAAACAAGAAGACAAAAAGGGGCCAAGTAAGGATTCAAGGTTTCAACCTCCATAGAGCTGCCTTCTGCTGGATTTGGACAAGGCCTTTTTATATGTGGGGGGAGGGGGGGCTACCCAAGAACAAACCGAATATTAGTTTATCCAGCATTAATTTTCTCACCAGCAGAGCGTGACATGTGAGTGTATCCACAGCGTCCACATGTTCCAATTTACAAGACCACCTTCAGACGGCAGACTTTTCTCCTTTTCTCACAATACAGGAACTCGTAGGCACTCAATGAAATTGCTGAGCAGTCAGGTTAGAAGGGATAAAAGGAAGTCTTTTGTCATCCAAAGGGTGATTAACATGTGGAATTCACTGCCACAGGTGGCGGCGGCTACAGGCATAAGCAGCTTCAAGAGGGGATTGGATAAGCATATAGAGCAGAGGTCCATTAGTGGCTATTGGCCACAGCGAATTGTTGGAATTCTCTGTCTAGGGCAGTGATGCTCTGTATTCTTGGTGGTTGGTGTCAAGAGTCTACCCCTTACTGTATCCTCTTGCCATGAAATGATATGTAACTGTTTCTGAGATGGCCTGCAGTCCTGATTTGCTTTTTGCTCATCTTTTGCTTATCTTTGAAGCTTGTTAGCCCGGCAGTTTCCTGTGTAACCAAGGTCAGAGGCTGGAGGAAAGTGCAACAGAGAGTAGATAATGCACCTGGGACTCTGTAGTAAAGGGAAGGGGTCCCACCATTTTATGCTGCACTTTGCTTGAATTGATAATGGTTAACCAAGGGTATATAAGAAGAGCCTTTGGGCTGTGATGTTAGTTTCAGCAAACCTTTGTATTGCCTTAAGATGCTTGGAATAAACGACTGAGTTATCCACCTGCGTGTTCCTTGACTCTGGGGTCTGACAGTTGGGAGGAGCAACAGTGGGAGGGCTTCTAGCATCCTGGCCCCATTGATGGACCTCCTGATGGCACCTGGGTTTTTTGGCCACTGTGTGACACAGAGTGTTGGACTGGATGGGCCACTGGCCTGATCCAACAGGGCTTCTCTTATGTTCTTATGCACTGCCTTAGGAGTTGTAGTTATTTTTCTGGGGGAAGACTATAATTTTGCAGCTTGTGATAATGACACTGAAAGTCCTTCTTGACATTTTCACCTCCCCAAGACACAACAGGGAGCACACAGTGAAGAGCCACGTGCAAGCAAAGAAACCCTGTTCTCCACCCCCACCACCCAGCAGCCTCCCCTCAGCCTCCAACCTCCTGCAAATTTTGAAGCCATGGCTGAACAGAAAACATTCTCCCAACTAGTTCAGTAAACTGAAATATATGTAATACTTACTTCTCTAGCAAAGATAAACTTCTTTTATTCATTTAACATAAAAGGAATCATTTATACCTCAAAATATAGAACTGTACTATTTGGCGGTTATGAAATTTAAAAGAATTTACATTCTTCTTTAGTTTTCTGCAAGAAAAACTGTACACTTAATACTTGGGGAACAGCTGTAGATTGCTACGCCTTGTACTACCACAGTTCACAGACCTTAAATGTAAGTTTTGGGAAGAAAAGTATTATTTGCACAGAAACTCTCTTGAAAAGTCACAACAGTTAAGACCACCTGGATATTTTGATTTTGCATTTAACTTGATAATACTGGAAACATCGGACTTTTCAATAATAATATATTTTAGTATATAACTGTAGCCAAAATTTACATTTAAATAAGAGAACACATTCCTGACCATGCTGTATATATATCTGCATCATGCCTAAGAATGATTATCTATTACTGCAAATTGCCTTACATCAATACTCTACATATTTTAATTAGTTTCTTTCCCCCAGCCTCTCAAAACCTCTAATTTTTCTGGGTTTTTCCCTGGGCCTCCACTGCTTTAAAGCAGCCCCTGCCCCAAACTCTGCCACTCTGTCCTATTGTCTATCCACCCATTTTCTTCTCCCCACCTTGCCTTTTTGTAGCAATTCTGGATTGCTAGACAGTCAGGTTTCTGTGCAGTATCTGTGCTTGCTTCCCTTGCAAAGATCTTGAATGTAACAGCTACATTTGTCTACAGTATGTCCACCTTGCCCCTGAAAACATTTAGCTCATTCTAAAATAGAAAATATTTCATAAGTGTTTTTCCTCCCAGTACTACCAAAAATTTCCAATTTTTCCATCGAGAAAACAGGGGAAAACCCTCTCCTGCCTTCACATCTCTAGGGTACACTGCACCCCAGAACCATAGCGAAGTATAAGAATGCAGATAGCAGTTTTAAAAAGCATTTTTAACCCGGTGAATAGTCCAAGATACATCTGCATGCAGATACAAGGAGACATATGCTTTCATCTAAATGGGACAGAAATCCTGGTAGCAGATCAAAGACAGAAGTGCTGAGTTTACTGTTTACTTAGGGAAGAACTCCCAAGAGTATCAGGGAATAAGCCATTCATATTTCACCGTTAAGAAGGTTCTGGATCTTGCACTGAGTCCCCTTTCAAGAATCGCACCTTTATAAGCAGCACCACCCTCATTTCCCTTACCTGAAACGTCCCCACTTTGCAGCTTCTGCAGTTTTCTGTACAGCGTGGCGATGTTGTCCAGCTGCCTGCTCACTTTCACATCTTGTACCCTGCTCGGGATGTGACATACTGGGCAAGCTGTGCCGACGCAGTCGCCCACACAAGCTCTGGAAGGGAAAGAAAAAGCCACACCTTGTCAGAGGGACCCATTACTACAGAAGCTATCACACAAATGCTGGAGACACTCAGTACAACAACTCGCAAGCCACAAATGCTAAACTGACCCAAAAGCATGAGCAGCCAGTAAGCTGCAACTAGAGCTGTTCAATGAAATGACTCAGTGTAAGATTACAAGAAATCAGGGACCCAGTTTCTGTTTCCCTGAACAGCTTGTCTGTCTCACCACCTGACAAAGGAGGTCAAAGATGCCCCAGGCTCACATCAAATCCAAACAAGGGCTGGGTGAAAACCATGATGCGAATCCCAAGTCCAAAACCAACCATGTCTTATCTTAGCCACAGTAAAATGCTGCATGTGCACCAAGCAGATGTCTCATACACCCCACAACAAATGCTAGAACGGGGGTGGCCAAACTGTGGCTCTTCCACACATACTGTGTGGCTCTCAAAGCCCCACTGACAGTTCTCTCTTTAAATCACTTCGCCAAGCCAAGCCAGGTGGCAGCTGGGAGGATGCATTTGAAGTTAAAGTTGAAAAAGAAGAAGACATTGGATTTATATTCTGCCCTCCACTTTGAATCTCAGAGCGGCGCACAATCTCCTTTATCTTCCTCCCCCACAACAGACACCCTGCAAGGTGGGTGGGGCTGAGAGAGCTTTTAAAGCAGCTGCCCTTTCAAGGACAACTCTGCGAGAGCTCTGGCTGACCCAAGGCCATTCCAGCAGCTGCAAGCGGAGGAGTGGGGAATGAAACCTGGTTCTCCCAGATTAGAGAGCTCTGGCTGACCCAAGGCCATTCCAGCAGCTGCAAGTGGAGGAGTGGGGAATCAAACCCGGTCCTCCCAGATAAGAGAGCTCTGGCTGACCCAAGGCCATTCCAGCAGCTGCAAGCGGAGGAGTGGGGAATGAAACCTGGTTCTCCCAGATTAGAGAGCTCTGGCTGACCCAAGGCCATTCCAGCAGCTGCAAGTGGAGGAGGGGGGAATCAAACCCAGTTCTTCCAGATAAGAGTCCATACACTTAGCCACTACACCAAACTGGCTCTCTTTCTACTTCTCTCCCCCAATCTATTTGCTTTCCTACCTGCCTTGTGGCTCTCAAACATTTGATGCTCATGTTTTACGGCTCTCAAACATCTGAGGTTTATTCTATGTGGCTCTTACATTAAGCAAGTTTGGCCACCCCTGTGTTAGAATAATAAAAGGCAGGCATAACTCCCAACATGACTGACTGTGGCAGGCATAACTCATCAAATGTTTCAAAGCTGGCCAATGACTTTAAGATGATCATCTGAGTTGAATTGAAAAGGAACCAGAACACCCCTGTGCTTTCTGGAATGGAACAGCCCTCTCTGCTCATCTGTCTGGAGAGCACCAAGTAACTGCAAAAGTGCCCAGCAGGGCATTCGATAGGGAGGGAGAGAAACGTGATGACTGATGTCATTTAAACTTGGACTCATCAATAGTGCTGTCGTTGCCTAGCAACCCCCCAGCCACTGAGATCTCAGGATGCAGCCTCACAAGACATCAACTGCATTCTTTTCTTAAAGCCAGAGGGGGGGGGGGGGTGTTATATTATTTTGGAGAGTTTTAATCCACCCGTGGGTTTGTTTTTAAAGATTTTTCTCCAGTCTCTACTTTGTAAATTTTTAGATCTTCACTCTGTGGATCTGGTAACTCATTTTGGAGTTCACAGTTCTACTGTACACTGCATTGGTCAGGCCACAGTTGGAGGCCTCGCTTCAAGAGGATGTGGACAGAATGGAGTGGGTTCAAAGGAGAGCGACACGGACAGCCAGAGGCCTGGAGACCAAGAAACCCTTTGAGAAAGGCTGAGGAGGGCCTTGTAAAGGTTCAGTCCGGAGAAGAGGGCGTTGGGGGCGGGGGGACATGATGGCTCTCTAGAAGTATTTGGAGGGCTGCCACTTAGACTTGAGAGGAGGGCAGGGAGCTGTTCCTGAAGGCAGCAGAGGAGAGGACTTGCAATAATGGGTTTAAATTAAAGGTGGGAAGGTATCGACTGGATAGCAGGAAAACCTTTTTTACAGGAAGTTGTTCGACAGTGGCATCAGCTACCGAGGGAGGTGGTGAGCTCTCCCTCACTGGCGATTTCAAGCAGCAGCTGGACGAACACTTGTCAGGGATGCTCTAGGCTGATCCTGCATTGAGCAGCGGGTTGGACTAGATGGCCTGTATGGCCCCTTCCAACTCTATGATTCTGTTCTACGACATAGTTTTATAGAGAAGCAGAATAGCAGCTTACAAGCAAAAGACGTGCTCACAATTTCCTAGGTTCACAGGTTTCTCCAGAAGATGATGGCTGTCAAGGGAAGAAAAGAACAGCTAAATCACTTGTGAGGACCCAAGCGTGGCTATTCAAGCAACAGGGCTCTGCCTGCTGGGTGCACTAATCTGCAAACACCTTGGGGAGGTCAGCAAGTGCTCCAAGGCCCACAGCAACACTATCCCCTGTCTCAATTCTGGCAACCTGGCATTTCTACAAGCCCACCCCCCGCCCCCAAACAACAGGAGTCATCTGTCCAGCCCTGTTCTTTCCCCCGTCAAAAGGAGCACCAAGAATACAGAGCATCCCTGCCCCTGACAGAGAGTTCCATCTATGCCTTGTGGCTAAGAGCCACCAATGGACCTCAGCTCCAGATGTTGATCCAATCTCCTCTTGTAGCTGGCTATGCTTGTAGACGCCACCACCTCCTGTGGCAGGGAATTCCAAGTGTGAGTCACCCTTTGGGTGAAGAAGGACTTCCTTTTATCCGTTCTAACCCAGCTGCTCAGCAATTCCACGGAGTGCCTTTTGCCAGTCTGAGGGCAGCGGTGAGTTGCTCTGCTGATGCTGGGGGTGAGGAGGTGAGTCCGTTGGGTGTAGTGGTGAAGTGCGCGGACTCTTATCTGGCTCTCCAGGGTCTCAAGCTGAGGTTTTTCACACCTATTTGCCTGGACCCTTTTTTGGAGATGCCAGGGATTGAACCTGGGACCGTCTGCTTCCCAAGCAGATGCTCTACCACTGAGCCACCGTCCCTCCCCTAAAAGGAGATTGTAGGCAGCTCTGAGACTCTGTCCTGGAAAGGGCAGCTGCTGTGAGAGCCCTCTCAGCCCCACCCGCCTCACAGGGCGTCTGCTGTGGGGGAGGAATGGGAAGGAGATTGTGGCCGCTCTGAGACTCTGGTTCAGAGAGAAGGCGGGGTATAAATCTGCAGTTCTTCTTCCTCCCTCCCTGCCAGGCCCAGCGACCTTGGGGGGGGGGGGGGTTGGGGCCATTTCCTCCAGCTGGAGCTCCGTGGGGCAAGCGAGCGCGGCCATGCCGTCCTGCCCCCCCCCCCTCACCACCGGGAGCAGCCGAGGGCCTGGCCCAGCCGCCCGAGCGCCGCCACCGCCTTCGCCGTCAAGGGGCCGCCCGCCTCCGCCGTCGCCATGGCTTCAAGCGCCCCGCCGCTCCCCTCCCGGAAGCGCGGCACCCAGCAGCACCCGCCCCTTCCGCCCCGCTCTCCGCCAATCGCAGCCCTCGCCCTCCGCGCCTGCGCCCCGCCGCCCCGCCTTCTCTCTCTGGGGAGGGCGGGGCCCAGCGCGGAGGAGGCCCTGCCTGGAGTTCCCCCGCCTGCAGCTGGCAGCCTCTTCCCCCTGCGCGGCCCACCTGCCAGGCAAGGGAGAGGGGCGGCAGCAGGAGGCCTTCTTTTGGGGGGGAGGGGCCCAGCACGGAGGAGGCCCTGCCTGCAGTTCCCCCGCCAGGAGCTGGCAACCCCTCCCGCTGCCTGCCTGCAGACAGCCCCCCCCCCGCAGAGAGAGAGACAGAAAAGGACCGGGGGGGGGGCTTTGGGTGCTGGCAGAGCCCCCTCCCAGCAGGCGGCCAGAGAAGGGGCAGGACAGGAGCTCGAATCCCACCCGGATCTCCTGTTACATGCTGCTTCTCCTCTCCTCTCCTCCCACACACAAGACCACCCCTTTCCTGCAGCAGGGTCTCCCAGACAAGAGTCCACATGGCTCGCATTCGAGGGAACCTTGGCCTTCGTCTCAGACTCACTTCAGCAGTCCCCAGTGGTCGTGAACCTTTGGGGTTTTGACACAGATCAGTGGGCTCAGCCGCAGAATGGCTGCCACACTCTCCGCTTCAGCCGCCACTGCGAAGATCCTTGTGCTGGTCAACCAAAGCACAAGGGACGGTGGCTCAGTGGTAGAGCATCTGCTTGGGAAACAGAAGGTCCCAGGTTCAATCCCCGGCATCTCCAACTAAAAAGGGTCCAGGCAAATAGGTGTGAAAAACCTCAGCGTGAGACCCTGGAGAGCCAGTCTGAGTAGACAATACTGACTTTGATGGACCAAGGGTCTGATTCAGTATAAGGCAGCTTCATATGTTCAAAGCAACGTTTTTCAAAATCTCCACAGCCCCAACCAAATCGCCCATTTGCTGAAGACCCGTGGCAGGCATCGGGAAGGTGTCGGTGGGCTCCCAGACTCACTGGTTGGGCACGCGGAGTTGTGAAGCTGCAAAACCAGCCCTGCTGCTTGCGAAAGTATCGTCTGAGGACAACACTTGGGAAGGGGAAAATAAGGACAACTTCCGTGGTGCCTGAAAAATCTGCAGGACGTAGGATTATAAACCTGTTCCAAAGGATTCTGTATCTCCTTTTACTGTTCATTCATTTATCAAATCCTTTCTGACACAGATATTTCACTGCCCATTGTTTTTGTTCAATAACATTTCAGGGTTCAGCCCATCCCACCACTTTTTATTGCTCGCTGTTTTTTAAAAAGATACCTTTGTAGAAATCTGCACGCACACCCCCATTTTGTGCAGTGTAATTACTGAAGCACATAAAGCAGTTATAGCAGGAATTTATCACTTTCAGGTAGAAAGGCTTCTAGCCAAATAAAAGACAGTGCAGAGCTGCCAGAAGCCATTTATAATACGCTCACTGACATTTCATGTTGCAGAAACCCTCACAGTGCATAAGCATCAGGCCATAAATCTCTAGGCAAACATGATTAGAGCAAGTGATTCTTGGAGGAGGCAGCGTCATAAAAGAGTCCTGTGATGCAGAGCATCAAAATTGGGTTGACAAAAGTAATTAAAAACAGCTGTCAGTAAAGCAGACAAGCCGCTCATTTTTTACCATTTCCCTGCCATTGCACCAGCTGTTTGGGCTCACATAAAATGTACGTTTGGCAAAAGCAGTGGCGGCCATTGCACTTTGCATTTGAGAATAAGCTTAGAGTAGATATTTCTGCTACTGTTTTTAGCCCCATAGTGCAGAGTGGTAAAGCGCAATCCTGGCTGAAGCTGGGTTCAGGTAGCTGGCTCCAGGCTGATTCAGCCTTCCATCCTTCTGAGATCGGTAAAAGGAATACCCAGCTTGCTGGGGGGAAAGTGCAGAGGACTGGGGAAGGCAATGGCAAACCACCCTGTAAAAAGTCTGCTGTGAAAACACCATGATGAGACGCCATTCCAGAGAAGGAAACGATGGGTGCTTGCCCAGGGGACTACCTTTATGTTTTCTTTTTTAGCATTAGGGGTCCAAAGAGGGAATTGATACTCAGTGTGGCGCAAGGTGTGTGGCAGAAAACCTCCCTTCCAATTCTGTGCCTCCAGCCGCTGGCCCGCTTTGGAGTAGGGATTGCTGACAGTCACTCTCATCCATTGCTCTTGTCCAGCTGGGGCATTGAAATGGTCGCCGTTGGAATTTTAATTCATCAATTGGTTTCTTTGGTTTTATGTTTGAGTGGGTTGTTTTAGAAACGTGATTTGTTTTATTCTTGATGTGACCTGGCCCTGAGCCCATCTGGCAAGGGCGGGATGGAAATGGGAAGTAATAAATACATAAATATGGCTTCTCTTCCCTGTACCTAGGGTTGCCAATCCCCAGGTGGGGGCAGGGGATCCCCCAGTTTGGAGGCCCTCCTCACATTTCAGGGTTATCAAAAAGCTGTGGGGGGGAGGGAAATGTCGGGGAGGGACGGTGGCTCAGTGGTAGAGCATCTGCTTGGGAAGCAGAAGGTCCCAGGTTCAATCCCTGGCATCTCCAAAAAAGGGTCCAGGCAAATAGGTGTGAAAAACCTCAGCTTGAGACCCTGGAGAGCCGCTGCCAGTCTGAGAAGACAATACTGACTTTGATGGACCAAGGGGTCTGATTCAGTATAAGGCAACTTCATATGTTCATATGTCTGCTGGGCACTCCATTATTCTCTATGGAAACCGATTCCCATAGGGAATAATGGAGAATTAATCTGCAGGTATCTGGGGAGGTTGTCGTTTGAGGTAAAGGCACCAAATTTGCAGCATAGCATCCAACACCTCTCCTCAAAAGATCCCCCAAGTTTCAAAATGATTGGACCAAAGGGTCCACTTCTATGAGCCCCCAAAGATCGTGCCCCTATCCTTCACTATTTCAAATGGAGGGAAGGGATTTAAAAGGTGTGCAGTTCCTTTAAATGTGATGCCCCTAGGGAGTTCAGTTATGCTTGTCACAACCTTTCTCCTGGCTCCACCCCAATGTCTCCTGGCTGCACCCCCAAAGTCCCCAGATATTTCTTGAATTGGATTTGGGAACCCCACCTGCACCTGTTGGAGTGAGCAGCTGATTCAGAGGGCCTGGACCTCGGTGGGGGAGGGAGGACGCCCCACCCGCTGAGTGTGTAGAAGTGTTCTTGCCTTGAACGGGATGCCTCTCCTTGTCTTCACCTGGGAGCTGCCATCTGACCTCTCCTCTCTCCCTCCCTCTGTCCTCTTTAACTTCACATGTCTCCCTCCAGACTCCCACAGGCAAGCTGGCCAGATGGGATGGGAAAAGCCCTCTTTAGATGAGGCTTCTCTCTCTCTCCTTCGACTGCAACCTGAATGTGAACGGGATCTACTTGAATCAATGTTCATTGTGCCTTCTACCTCTTGGGAGCTTTATTTGCTGCACTCAGGGTGTTGCTTCTGCGACTGGGCAAACTCTGCTGTGTTGCTCTGATCTCCCAGCCGTGCCATTCGGACCTTCCTCCTGGATGCTTCTTCCCAGAAGTCTCCCGGCCTTTGGCGAACAAGACTGTGCAGACGTGTGGGCATTCAGATGCTCATGCTCCTGTCTCGGCTCTGCACCACTGTCAAACAGACCTGAACAACAATAGTAAACAAACGGCAGGTTTTTCATGCATTCATGTGCCCTGCGGGCGTGGCAGGAATGAGGGATGCACACTTGAGCACCAAAATACTGAAAACAAGGTAAAAAAGGCAATATTACACCTAATCCAATCATGCCAATTAGTATCCTTCACCTGCTATAGTTATTAGCTATGCGAATGAAATTACACCACTCTCCAGGGATGGCATATCTTCAGGACCACCTCTCCCCATATGAGCCCCCCACCCCCAGGTTTTAAGATCTGCTGCACAACATCTTCTTGTGGTCCCTGGTGCGAAAGACGCCCGGCTGGCTTTGATGAGGGCCAGGGCCTTTTTGGTCCAGGCCCCTACCTGGTGGAATGAGCTCCCGCTGGAGATCCAGGCCCTGCGGGACTTATCGAGGTTTTGCTGGGCTTGTAAGACGGAGCTCTTCCGCCAGGCTTTTAATTGATCCAGCAGACATCCCTTTGGTATTGACTGGCCTCCCCATTGCCTTGCCATCATGGTGACTGTGTTGATAGAGACCAGTCTATACGCTGTTGTTGGCTCGCCTTCTGTGTTTGTGATGCTGTGTTGGCTTGTGTCTATAGTCTGTTATTTTGAATGATGTTTTAAAATCTGTGAGAGGTGCCTGAATTTCTGTTGTAAGCTGCCTGGAGCCTGCTTGCAGGAAAGGGCAGGATATAAATCTAAAAGTTAAATTAAATCTGAGGCCAGCTGGACTCACATCCTAGCTGTTATGTGACTAACAGAAGCTCCATCCTCTGCCACAAATCTTGCTCAAGTTTGAGGTGCTCCTGAACTCTCACTCATTTCTCCTGCTACAGACGGCCCAAGCTCTTGCTCTACCCGCTGCTGAAAGCAAGTAATGCTAAAGTGAGCCATGGTTCAAGCAGCAGCTTCAGAATGGTTTTTTGCCCCCTGACCCAAGTGCAAGGAAGAGGTCCTTGGTTTCCCCTCCCAAGTGCCTGAACAAGCGAGGTAGTTAAGCAGGCCTCTGTTGAAGTTCTTATTTGCTGATGCCGCAGTTCTCAAGGATTAGATTGGAATGGGGAAACAATCACGTTGTATTTCCAAGCAGGAGCATTTTTCTTCTGTGCACAATTACTTGCTAAATCCAAATTAATACAGAGGCTGAGTGGTGTGATTTATGTTGGGATAGTAAAAGCAACCACATATGGTTTTGCGTGTGATTAATGAGACTCCCTAACAGCACTGCTAGTTTACCTTTACACACTTTTAAACCTGGCTTACTTGTTTTTGTTTGTTTCTCTTGAATTGTTAATGTATATAGTAGAATCCCTGGCAAGCGCACATTAGTGTAGCGTCTAAAGCCTGGATTATGTGTGTGTGGGGGGGTGTCCACAGTGCTTCTACTCCGGTGTCACTTTCCTGGGGGAGGGGGTGGCATGTGGGGAAGGGCATCAATTAACAGCGGGGGCGGGGGGAACGGGGCCTTCAGGGTGGAGATGGAGACCACGTAGCAATCCTGCAATCTGAAGTTAGGGTTGTCAGCCTCCAGGTCAGTGGACAACTAACACATGGCAATCGTCTTCATCAATTCACATTAATATATTCCTAATAATGTCGTTTAAAGTGACAACACAGAATTCATAAATCACAAGTATAACTTCCAATATATTGATCACAACACAAAAACCATATCCAAAGGGCGATGGTGCTGCCGTTACAATTCCTTCAGAAACCTGTGCAGCTCTTCACAGCAGACATAAAGTGCGCACAGTCACACAGCAGCCGCAAGGGTAATCATTTTAAGGACATCCAAAAGTGATATTAAATTAATACTATATTAATGATATATTAATAATATATTTAATTATTTTAAATGTTCTAAATTAGAGTATTATTCATACGACCTGAATGATACTCTAAGTCCAAGCGTAATGATATTGGTGATATTAAATGTTCTAAATTAGAGTATTATTCATACAACCTGAATATTAATGATATTAAATGATACTTTAAATGATATTATTAGGAATATTTTAATGTGAATTAATATAGATAAGGGGTGGCCAAACTGTGGCTCAGGAACCACATGTGACACTTTTACACATACTGTGTGGCTCTCAGCGTCCCCCTCCCCACCCCATCAGCCAACGTGGAGAAGGAATTTCTCTCTTTAAATCACTTACCCGAGCCAAGCCAGCCGGTAGCTTGGAGAATGCATGAACATATGAAGCTGCCTTATACTGAATCAGACCTTTGGTCCATCAAAGTCAGTATTGTCTTCTCAGACTGGCAGCGGCTCTCCAGGGTCTCAAGCTGAGGTTTTTCACACCTATTTGCCTGGGCCCTTTTTTGGAGATGCCAGGGATTGAACCTGGGACCTTCTGCTTCCCAAGCAGATGCTCTACCACTGAGCCACCATCCCTCCCCATTTAAAGTTAAAGTTGCTTTCTTTCCATCTCCCCTCCCCCATTTATTTCCTTCCTTGTGGCTCTCAAACATCTGACGTTTATGTCTTGCAGCCCTCAAACATCTGATGTTTATTCTATGTGGCTCTTACATTTAGTAAGCTTGGCCACTCCTGATATAGATGATTGTCATTTGTTAATTTCCATGGTTCATTTCTTTAGTGTTGCAACTTCTCCTGTGGATCTCCCAGGTATATTGTTGTAGCCTCCAGGTCAGGTCTTGGAGACCTCCTACAGTTACAACGGAGCTCTGAAGGACACCATTCCATTCCCCTGGAGAAAACAGCTGCTCTGGGTGGTGGTTTCTATGGCATTCCACCCTTTTGAGGCCCCTCCCCTCACTAACTTCTGCCTCCCCCAAAATGTCCAGGAACATCCCAGCCCTATCCATTACGGAGAGAAATTCATTATAAGAAATTGTGGCTGGAGTAATCTCAATATCTAAGTCTTATGTTTTACTTCTCACACTTAAGAGCTATGGAATATTTCTATAGTTTATTGCTCTTGTTTGGATCCAGCTCCATTATGTTTTAAATTAGAGTATTATTCCTACAGCCTGAATGATACTCTATTTCCAGGCGGAATTCAATTTATTTCCTGGGAGGTTTGTAGAGGGCCGTTATTCATCACTAATGACATCAGCAGCTCTGCTCAGCAGCCCACAAAACATTCGCAAAAGGAGAAATCCAGCCTCACACACCAAAATACGAGGGCTTGGGACATACAGCAAAAGAAACACTGTCTTGATGCACACATTTTATGGTTGCCATGAGAAAATATCATGCATTGATGCAGCGTCGCGGTAGTAACCAAGAAGTAATCCGTAGCGTCCCCCTGCCCTGGATTCACCTGGCTGGCCTGGTCTCATCAGATCTCAAAAAAGCGAAGCCAGGCTGGCCCCAGTTGGCGCTTGGAAGGAAGACCACGTGGGGAGTTCAGGCTCGCTGTGCAGAAGCAGGCAACAGCAGACAACCTCTTCTTGAAAACGATACAAGGGCACCACAATTTAGTGGACTGTGACTTGGTGGCGCTTTCTGCCATCACTCCGATATTAGCCATGGCCTGAGAAATGCAGGGAAAGCAGGAAGATTCCTCACAAACAAGAGGAAAGTGGAGGTGTAAAAATGAGGCACATTTCCTTTATTTCACAAAGTTCTATATAGGGATGCCAGCCTCCAGGAGAGACCTGGAGATCCTTGCAAACCTCTTTCTTTCTTTCTTTCTTTCTTTCTTTCTTTCTTTCTTTCTTTCTTTCTTTCTTTCTTTCTTTCTTTCTTTCTTTCTTTCTTTCTTTCTTTCTTTCTTTCTTTCTTTCTCTCTCTCTCTTTCTTTCTCTCTCTCTCTTTCTTTCTCTCTCTCTCTTTCTTTCTTTCTTTCTTTCTTTCTTTCTTTCTTTCTTTCTTTCTCTCTCTCTTTCTTTCTTTCTTTTTTTTTTTTCTTGGTGTCGGTCTCTGTAAGAGCTGTCAGCCAGCTACTGACTGTCCACTTGCTGAAATGCTTCGGATCTTGTTAAGGCAGCAATTGAAATGCGCTGTGGATCCTTCCGTTTGATCCAATTGCCTCGTCTAATTAGCCCACAACCAAGGAGGCTGCCAGGAACAGAAACAGTCAACAGGCAATGAGGAGAACTCACCCAGCCCACTAAAACATCTGAAGGAAAGGGGATGTGGAGCCAGAAAAACAAACTTCCCAGGCTTCTGGACTTCCCTTCTCACAGAGACATTATTCATAACTCTAAAACAAAGACAACTGTGATGCAGCCAGTTAAGAGATAAATAGACTGCCGGGGAAGGCAGACAAGTGAATCGATCACCTGGACTGGCTCAGGAGCTGCCTGGATGTTCCTGCTGGGACTTCAGAGCCTGGAAACCCACAAGAGGCCCTCTGGAAAAGCCAACCCATGAAGAAATCTGATCTTTCAAGGCACATCCACGCAACAGGAACTTGGGAGTGGATCCAGAACTTTACGAGGGTAATTGTCAGCGAAGGTTCATTGAAGCTCCCAAAATGAGCAGACTTAGTTATTTGAAACAAAGTTGCATTTATTGTATTCTCCAAAGTTACTTCAGCATGATAGACATTGGAACTGATGGCTGGCAGTTCGAGTCATTGGTATTTATCATTATACATCAAAGCGTTCACAACTATCCCCCAATTCCCAAAACAAAAGGCTGTCTTTGCATGTGAGACATTTCACACGGCTCCCCCTTATCTTCTACAGTTGGTGGTTACATTGGCCGGCAATGTCCTTGCTGCCTCTAGGGGGGAGGTGAGAATCTACCCGGCACTTTCTACTTCAAAGACTGGCTATCAACCTTTGATATTCCTGGGAAGCTGCTCTTGGGATATCCCCTACTTGCCCCCCCCCTCTACTACTCTACTAGTACGGGTTAGTAAGCATATGTCTTTATTAATCAATCTGGTTAGTGATCAGCATTCAAGAAAAGTATCAATGAACAGAGTCTGACAGTAATAATAAACCTCACAGTTGTGTCCAGAGGGAGGTTGTGGGCATGCCTGTCCATGCCAGGGCAGAAAGGATCGTTGGGGCCTGGCTGGACTCCATTGCCCCCTGGCCCTGGGTGAGAAGCTGGGGAGGGATCTTGGGTAGCAGGTCTAAGCAGGGAAGGTGCAATCCCTGCAGCACTTCAGGAAAGCAGGGGAGGAGGTGTGTGACAGATGGCCCAGGGTGGGAGGGGTCCACGGACAGTGGGGCGGGCATGAATGGAGAGTCTTCCCACCTGACGGGTAAATACTGGCACCTTTTTGTTTGCCAAAGAAAGCTCTTGTTGCTATTCCTGCCTCTTCATTATTCAATGATGGTTGTTGCCTCTGGAGACCAAGTCCTGTGAAGAAAGGTTGAAGGATCCGGGCATGTTTAGCCTGGAGAGGAGGTGGCTGAGAGGTGATAGGATCACCATCTTTAAGTCCTTGAAGGGCAGTCATCTAGAGGATGGTGTGGAATTGTTTTCTGTGGCCCCAGAAGGTAGGACCAGAACCAATGGGTTGAAATTAAAAGAGTTTCCGGCTCAACATTAAGAAGAACTTCCTGACCATTAGAGCAGTTCCTCAGTGGAAGAGGCTTCCTCCTTGGGAGGTGGTGGGCTCTCCTTCCTTGGAGGTGTTTAAACACAGGCTAGATGGTCATCGGACAGCAATGAAGATCCTGTGAATTTAGGGGGAGGTGTTTCTGAGTTTAGAGCAATTCCTCAGTGGAACAGGCTTCCTCCTTGGGAGGTGGTGGGCTCTTCTTCCTTGGAGGTTTTTAAACAGAGGCTAGATGGCCATCTGACAGCAATGAAGATCCTGTGAATTTAGGGGGAGGTATTTGTGGGTTTCCTGCATTGTGCAGGGGTTGGACTAGATGACCCTGGAGGTCCCTTCCAACTCTATGATTTTATGTCTGTCCCTGGCTGACTTGTCTTGCACCTCCAACAAGCTCCCTTCTCAATGTCTTTGGCAGGAGGGCTGGGGATGGAGTGCAGTGGGGGGGCATCATCGCAGATGTGGGGAGAAAACCTGGAAGTGACGAAGGTTATCTCCTCTAGGAAACCATTGAGCATAAAATTAGCATATAAAGGAACTTTGAAAATATGAAGAACTCAAAATGATTTATTCCCAAGGGGTTAGTTTATTGTAGCAAAAATAAACAGGAGTTTATTTGGAGAAGTTGGCTATAATCCATGCACATTTGCACTGAATTAAATCTGTAAGTCTTTAAGGTGCCACAAGCCTCCTGGGCTACTTTCCAACTATCCACTTCCTTCCACACAACTCAGTGTTCCGTAGCACACAAAGGCCTGTGACCAGCTCCATACATATGAGGCAGAAGCTCAAGTGTTTGCAGGGTCACAAGGGAAGCTGAAGCTCAAATACTTTCTTTGGTGAAGTTTGGTGAAGTGAGAAGGGAGCACTCCCTGGAGAAGACCCTGATGCTGGGAAAGACAGAAGGCAAAAGAAGGGGACGGCAAAAGATGAGATGGCTGGACAGCATTACTGATGTGACTAACATGAATTTGAGCAGACTTCAGAGGATGGTGGAAGACAGGAGGGCCTGGTGTGACTTTGTCCATGGGGTGGCAAAGCGTCGGACTCGACTGTGCGACTGAACAACAACAAAGTGATTCCTTCTGTCTTTTGCTGTAGCAGTAAGAAGAGGTAGCAGATATGGCTTCTGAGCTGGAGGGGGCCATGGTGGCTTTGAAATCAGGTTGTTGGCAAGGAGTGTTATCCTGGTTCAACCTCAAAGACCCAGAACAACTCTACTGGATGGGACTCTGGGAGCTCAACCAAATATTATGTGTCTGACCACCTGGCCCACACAGCGTGTAACTTTTCTAGTCATCGCTAGGATGTGTGATTCAAGAGAGCATCCTTCAATCAAGTACAAAGAGCGCCAGGAGCTTCTCATTAACACCCAGCAGCCCCACAATTATCCCGTTGAAATTCTTTGTGCTCCCACACCCTGAAAAAGGCTTGTGGGACTATGAAGTTGAATCACGTGAAGCAAAGGTCAGACACTTGTGGATTAAAAAAGACTGCAGGTCACAGCAGTTGATTGGGGGGCCTCTAAAGAGCAGGATGAAATATGAGTGACAAAGAATGAGTACCCCCCCACACACACCCACTCCCACAAATGACACTTTTACACACCACGGCTCCCAGCAAACTTTTATCACATGGGTCATCAACTGTATGATGAGTTGTTGCATCCCACATTACTACTTTCATTGGGTTTTTAACAGATCAGAGAGGGGGAAAACAATGCATGTAAGAAAAGGGGGAAAGCAGAGCTACATAAGAAGAGCCCTGCTGGATCAGACCAGTGAGGGTCCACCTACTCCAGCATCCCATCTCACACAGGGGCCAGCCAGTTCCTCTGGAGGGCCAACAACAGGGCGGAGAGGCTGAGGCCTTCCTCTGATAATAAGATCATTAGAAGAGCCCTGCTGGGTCACACCAGTGAGGGTCCACCTACTCCAGTATCCCATCTCACACAGGGGCCAGCCACTTCCTCTGGAGGGCCAACAACAGGGCAGAGAGGCCGAGGCCTTCCCCTGAGAAGAACTTCAGAAGAGCCCTGCTGGATCAGACCAGTGAGGTTCCATCCAGTCCAACATCCTGTCTCACACAGTGGCTAACCATTTCCTTGGGAGGGCCAGCAACAGGGCAGAGAGGCCGAGGCCTTCCCCTGAGAAGAACATCAGAAGAGCCCTGCTGGGTCAGACCAGGGAGGGTCCATCTAGTCCAGCCTTCTGTCTCACACAGTGGCCAACCAGTTCCTCTGGAGGGCCAACAACAGGGCAGAGAGGCTGAGGCCTTCCCCTGAGAAGAACTTCAGAAGAGCCCTGCTGGATCAGACCAGTGAGGTTCCATCCAGTCCAGCATCCTGTCTCACACAGTGGCTAACCATTTCCTCGGGAGGGCCAGCAACAGGGCAGAGAGGCCGAGGCCTTCCCCTGAGAAGAACATCAGAAGAGCCCTGCTGGGTCAGACCAGGGAGGGTCCATCTAGTTCAGCCTCCTGTCTCACACAGGGGCCAGCCAGTTCCTCTGGAGGGCCAACAACAGGGCAGAGAGGCCGAGGACTTCCCCTGATGTTGCCTCCTGGTTCTGGGATTCATGGGTTTAGTGCCTCTGAACATAGTTACTAGCCATTGTTAGACGTATTCTCCATTAATCTCTCTAATCCTCTTTGAAAGCTGTTCATTCCTGTGGCCATCACTACATCCTCTGTCATTTCCCCCCATTTTAATCACTCTCTGTGTAAAGAAGTCCGTGGTACAAA
This sequence comes from Heteronotia binoei, assembly GCF_032191835.1. Lineage (NCBI taxonomy): Eukaryota > Metazoa > Chordata > Lepidosauria > Squamata > Gekkonidae > Heteronotia > Heteronotia binoei. The sequence continues at coordinate 63,640,402 of NC_083238.1, forward strand.
ATAAAAATCAAAAGTGACTCCCACATTATAGCTTGGGGTTAAAGGTCAGTCTCAACTCTGGAAAGATTGTCTGATGTATGTCTAGGCACTTCCATGAATGAAGCCTTCTTGTAGAGAATCAAGAATGTAGCCAGGATCACAGAGTGTAACCCCTGAATTACTGTGACACAAAACCATCCCAGAGCCATCGCAGTACTTGGAAGGCCAGAGGGGTGTTCCACAGCTGAGCTGAGGTATCAGTTTTGGTCAACAGTGGCTGGACATCTGCTGAGTCCAAGGGCTGCCCACTGCTGGCTGGACACTTCCCAATCATCTAGCAGACTGGAGCTCTTGCCTCCTTTGTGTGTGTGTGTGTGTGGGGGGGTTTAGATGCATGCATAAGAACATAAGAGAAGCCATGTTGGATCAGGCCTATGTCCCATCCAGTCCAACACTCTGTGTCACACAGTGGCCAAAAATTTTATATTTATATATATATATATATATATACCTCTATCATGTCACCCCGCAGTCGACGTTTCTCCAAGCTAAAGAGCCCCAAGCGTTTTAACCTTTCTTCATAGGGAAAGTGTTCCAAACCTTTAATCATTCTAGTTGCCCTTTTCTGCACTTTTTCCAGTGCTATAATATCCTTTTTTAGGTGCGGTGACCAGAATTGCACACAGTATTCCAAATGAGACCACACCATTGATTTATACAGGGGCATTATGATACTGGCTGATTTGTTTTCAATTCCCTTCCTAATAATTCCCAGCATGGCGTTGGCCTTTTTTATTGCAATTGCACACTGTCTTGACATTTTCAGTGAGTTATCTACCTCTTTTGGTCAGTCTCTGCCAGTTCACACCCCATCAACTTGTATTTGTAGCTGGGATTCTTGGCCCCAATGTGCATTACTTTGCACTTGGCCACATTGAACCTCATCTGCCACGTTGACGCCCACTCACCCAGCCTCCAGATCCCTTTGGAGTTCCTCACAATCCTCTCTGGTTCTCACCACCCTGAACAATTTAGTGTCATCTGCAAACTTGGCCACTTCACTGCTTACTCTCAACTCCAAATCATTTATGAACAAGTTAAAGAGCATGGGACCCAGTATTGAGCCCTACGGCACTCCACTGTTTACCGTCCTCCACTGCAAAGACTGCCCATTTATATTCTCTATGCTTCCTATTAATTAGCCAGTTTTTGATCCACAAGAGGACCTGTCCTTTTACTCCATGACTCTTGAGCTTACTAAGGAGCCTTTGATGAGGAACTTTATCAAAAGCTTTCTGGAAGTCAAGGTAAACAATATCTATCGGGTCTCCTTTGTCCACATGTTTGTTCACCCCTTCAAAGAAATGTAACAGGTTAGTGAGGCAAGATCTTCCCTTACAGAACCCATGCTGAGTCTTCCTCAATAACCCGTGTCCATCAATGTGCCTACTCATTCTGTCCTTGATAATGCTTTCTACCAACTTCCCCGGTATTGAAGTCAGACTGACTGGCCTGTAATTTCCCGGATCTTCTCTGGAACCCTTTTTAAAGATGGGGGTGACATTTGCTACCTTCCAGTCCTCAGGAACGGAGGCAGATTTCAATGAAAGATTACTTCTTCTTTTTTTGGCGCATATGGATTCAGCACACTTTTTGGGGGGCACACCCGTTAGGGAAGCAGCTTAATCTACAAACAGGAATACTTGATTCTTGTCTAATTTGTTTATGTTAACCAAATTCCACCTTTTCAGCTATTAAAAGTAGATTTAAATTCTATTAAAGGTAGATTTAAATTCTGGGAGCATTGAAAGACGGGAGATCCTTTGCTGGCTTGAAAACCTGGGTGTGTGAAGAACTCCTTGAAACGTTCTCAGGCAGTCTGAAAAACAGGGGTAAAAAGAAAAGTGCGTTCCTGGATTCAGTCAGCTGCTGTTTCTAGATGCACCTGCCAGTGTTTGCCTCATCTGGAATGGGTTTCACTCAAGCTAGAATGGGATAGCCACCTCGTTCTGTTACAGCTTGTATTTAAATGGCTCCTCTCCCGCTTTTGATTCCTGAAATGTAAAATGCCCCTCGAGAGAGCCCTCACTCTCCATTCGTCTCAATCAAGCCTAAAGCAAAACTGGACACAGAGGCCACCTTCCACCGGCCCTGCACAGCTCCGGATATAATAAAGCAAGGCACTTCCTGGGATTACAGAGAGGGTTTCAATCATTGGAATTCATGCACAGAGCCCTTTGCAGCGCCAGGAAGCCTCCCATCAAAGAGACAGTTAATGCAAAACGAGAAAACCAATTTACAAAATAGGAACAACAGCAGTAATGAAAGGCAGAGTGAAGAGCTCCGAAGCATTTAAGAATGCCTTCCCATTTACCACTTTCTCCACAAGACTTGCTTCCAATTCTGTTCATGCAAACCGCACTGCCAAAGCACTTAATTACTGTGACGTGCACAAAGTTCCCCAGTGGGAAGTTCAAGGAGTCTTATTTTCTCTTATCCAATGGTAAAATTGCATTTTGCAAATACCAATTGTAAATAAATATGTATGCCTTATATTACTGCATGGGGAGATGGTGGAGCATGGCCTCTCTGTTCTCCTAAGAACCTCAGAAGAGCCCTGCTGGGTCTGACAGTGATGAAGATCCTGTGAATTTAGGGGGAGGTGTTTATGAGTTTAGAGCGATTCCTCAGTGGAACAGGCTTCCTCCTTGGGAGGTGGTGGGCTCTCCTTCCTTGGAGGTTTTTAAACAGAGGCTAGATGGCTATTTGACAGCAACAAGGATCCTGTGAATTTAGGGGGAGGGGTTTGTGAGTTTAGAGCGGTTCCTCAGTGGAACAGGCTTCCTCCTTGGGAGGTGGTGGGCTCTCCTTTCTTGGAGGTTTTTAAACAGAGGCTAGATGGCCATCTGACAGCAATGAAGATCCTGTGAATTTAGGGGGAGGGGTTTGTGAGTTTAGAGTGATTACTCAGTGGAACAGGCTTCCTCCTTGGGAGGTGGTGGTCTCTCCTTTCTTGGAGGTTTTTAAACAGAGGCTAGATGGCCATCTGACAGCAATGAAGATCCTGTGAATTTAGGGGGAGGGGTTTGTGAGTTTAGAGTGATTACTCAGTGGAACAGACTTCCTCCTTGGGAGGTGGTGGTCTCTACTTTCTTGGAGGTTTTTAAACAGAGGCTGGATGGCCATCTGACAGCAATGAAGATCCTGTGAATTTAGGGGGAGATGTTTGTGAGTTTAGAGTGGAAACTCTAGGATCAGTGAAGATCCTGTGAATTTAGAGGGAGGGATTTGTGGGTTTCCTGCCTTTTGCAAGGGGTTGGACGAGATGACCCTGGAGGTCCCTTCCAACTCTAGGATTCTAGGATTCTTCAGGAGGTGGAGGTTTTTAAACAGAGGCTAGATGGCCATCTGACAGCAATGAAGATCCTGTGAATTTAGGGAGAGGTGTTTGTGAGTTTCCTGCATAGTTCAAGGGGTTGGACTAGATGACCCTGGAGGTCCTCTTCCCACTCTAGGATTCTATGACCAGGGAGGGTCCATCTAGTCCCGCCTCCTGTCTCACCCAGGGGTCACTTCCTCTTGGGAATATTCAGACCTGAGTCTGGGTGGGGGCAGCCCAGATCCCCCCTTGAGAGGGGCTATGAGGACAGCTGGGGAGGAACCCGGGGAGAGCTGACCCATGTGCGGGGGGGGGGGGGGGACGGAACCAGCCAAGCATCTTGAGGGGGGCTCTTGTGGTGCCAGGACTCATCACTGGAACCTTTGAGCTCTGCCCTGGGCTGACTCTTGGCACGTGCTACACGACAGTCCAGAGCAGCAGCGTCTCCTCTCGGAGTATGAGCTGTCGCCTGTGCTCCAGGTGCAGAGGAGGGCCTGCGGAAGGCACACGGAGGTGGGGGGGCTTCCAGGATGCTTCAGTCCCAGCTCTTTGGGGGAAGGAGCCCAGGTAGCGAGAGTGGAGGAGGCCGGTCAGTTCCGCCCTCTGCTGGGGGCCTGGGCTCCGTTGCGGAACACCTGGGATCATCAGACTGGGAAAGCCCTTCTGCCCCCCCCCCCCGGTGAGGAACTGCCATCAATCCAGAGCATTCCAAATCAGTGGGAACAGCTTGCCTTGGACCTTGTTGCGTGGTGGTGGAAGTGGGGGAAAGGGGTGCTCAAGTCACAGCCGACTAACAGTGACCGCCATAGGCAGGGGTGGGATTCTAGCAGGAGCTCCTTTGCATATTAGGCCGCGCCCCCCCCCCGATGTAGCCAATCCTCCAAGAGCTTACAAGGCTCTTTTCTGTAAGCTCTTGGAGGATTGGCTACACCAGAGGTGTGTGGCCTAATATGCAAAGGAACTCCTGCTAGAATCCCACCGCCTGTAGGGTTCCCAGGCAAGAGGTGGACAGAGGTGGTTTGCTGTTGCCTGCCTCCGCATCGTGACCTTGGAATTCTTTCTCGGTTTCCCGTTGAAGAACTAGCAGAGGCTGCCTGTGCTTTGTTGCCATGATCCGATGAGAGGAGGCCAGCCTGGGCCCTCCAGGGCAGGGCAAGAAGTCCACCTCAGGGCATTCTGGCAACTGGTGAAATGACAGCAAAGTAGGGCAGATGAACTCCCAGCACAAATTGCTTTGGAACGTACATATGATGCTGCTGCCTTATCCGAATCAGGTCCATGGCCCATCCAAGCCGCCCCGATGTTCTCTACTCAGATGGGCAGCAGGAGGTCTAGGCAGAGGTCTTTCACGTCACCTGCCGTTGGATCCTGAGGTTGGAAATGATGTGAATTCAGCCTGGGACCTTCTGCAGGCCAACAAATGCTCCAGCGCTGAGCCACGGCCTCTCCCAAGAAACTTAATAATAATAATAATAATAATAATAATAATAATAATAATAATAATAATAATAATAATAATAATAATAATAATAATTTATATCCCGCCCTCCCCGCCGAAGCAGGCTCAGGGCGGCTTAAAATTGCACCATATTTTCCAAGTCGTCTGCTCTGCTGCTTAATAAAAATGCAGACAGGGATAAAGTAGCCAGACTGGGTTTCCTGGGACCTTGTAACGCATCTCCGGGAGAAAGAGGAACACTCAGCCAATGGCAGGCAAGGAAGGCTTCCCTCACCTCATCAATGGAATCACTCCAAGCAGAGCTCTCTTATCTGGGAAAGCCAGGTTGGACTCCCCACTCCTCCACTTGCAGCTGCTGGAATGGCCTTGGGTCAGCCATAACTTTCTTATCTGGGAGAACCGGGTTTGATTCCCCACTCCTCCACTTGCACCTGCTGGAATGGCCTTAAGTCAGCCATAGCTCTCTTATCTGGGAGAACCAGGTTTGATTCCCCACTCCTCCACTTGCAGCTGCTGGGATGGCCTTAAGTCAGCCATAGCTCTCTTATCTGGGAGAACCGGGTTTGATTCCCCACTCCTCCACTTGCAGCTGCTGGAATGGCCTTGGGTCAGCCAGAGCTCTCTTATCTGGGAGAACCAGGTTTGATTCCCCACTCCTCCACTTGCACCTGTTGGCATGGCCTTAAGTCAGCCATAGCTCTCTTATCTGGGAGAACTGGGTTTGATTCCCCCCTCCTCCAGTTGCAGCTGCTGGAATGGCCTTGGGTCAGCCATAGCTCTCTTATCTGGGAGAACCGGGTTTGATTCTCCACTCCTCCACTTGCACCTGTTGGCATGGCCTTAAGTCAGCCATAGCTCTCTTATCTGGGGGAACCAGGTTTGATTCCCCACTCCTCCACTTGCACCTGCCGGAATGGCCTTGGGTCAGCCATAGCTCTCTTATCTGGGAGAACCAGGTTTGGTTCCTCACTCCTCCACTTGCACCTGCTGGAATGGCCTTGGGTCAGTCATAGCTCTCGCAGGAGTTGTCCTTGAAAGAGGCAGTCTGGTGTAGTGGTTAAGTGTGCGGACTCTTATCTGGGAGATCCGGGTTCGATTCCCCACTCCTCCACTTGCACCTGCTGGAATGGCCTTGGGTCAGCCATAGCTCTGGCAGAGGTTGTCCTTGAAAGGGCAGCTGCTGCAAGAGCTCTCTCAGCCCCACCCACCTCACAGGGTGTCTCTTGTGGAGGAGCAAGATAAAGGAGATTGTAAGCCACCCTGAGATTCAAGGTGAAGAGTGGAGTATAGATCCAACAACTACTTCTTCTTAAAAAAGAAAATCAAATTCTGCAGCAATGATCTGATTATTTCCATTCTGAATGAATCACAACTTCAAGACAATTTTCATATATTTACATTATATATTTTATTCTGACGATCTCAGTACTTGGATTCTCCAGAGTATCATGGCAGACGACACAGAGAGGTGGGGAATGCAGCCGGGCGTGCCAGCAGGAAAGCACAAAGCGATGCCGTTGGAACCCTGCGGCCTGACCATTTCACTAGGGCCAGTTCTGCTTCATAGTCCAGAGAATGCTGCTATTTGCCATAATCCAGCAGCTGAGGTCACATGAAGGACAACAGAATCTGTAAGTAATTTCCTTTAATACTGACAAAATTGACATACACACAGCACAGCATTCGCTTATGATTCTGCATGCAGAGCAGACGTCTCCTTCTCAGACTGGGACTTACAGACCACCCAGGGTGGACGGGAGAGGGAGACAGATTCCTGAGCCCCTGACACCACATTCACCAAAATGTGTCCACACATCCTTGGCACAAATAAACCATTAGCATATTAACCAAAAGTTGAAGAGCAAGTAATAGATTAATTGGATGTTTTGGTGTACCTCTCAAGGCTTGAAAGTTAAAGGTTACAAAATCAGCAAATACAAAGCCTTGACCACAAAACCTTAAAAGAGAGGGGCCATGGGAGAGCCTCCACTGTCTGGATTTGAGTGCTCTGAAGTTCCTTCTGGAGCATCAGGACTAGTCTGATGTCTGGCAAAGTTGATGAAGACCTGGAGGGAACAAAGGATATTACAAAGAATTACACAGACGATTGATTGATGGTTTCGTTGGGAAGTGCCATCAACTCGCAGCTGACTTCGTGGTGGGGTTTCCAAGATGACAGACATTCAGAGGTGGCTTGTCGTTGCCTGGCTCCACGTTGTGACCCTGGTATTCCTTGGTGGTCCCCCATCCAAGTACTAGCCAGGGAAGACCCCACTTAGCTTCCAAGATCCCATGAGATCAAGGTTGCTTGGGATATCCAGGTCAGGTCTACTGACTGACAGTTGTGGGTTATTGTTATGAACATAAGAGAAGCCATGTTGGATCAGGCCAATGGCCCATCCAGTCCAACACTCTGTGTCACACAGTGGCCAAAAAACTCCAAGTGCCCTCAGGAGGTCCACCAGTGGGGCCAGGACACTAGAAGTCCTCCCACTGTGCCCCCCAAGCACCAAGAATACAGAGCATCACTGCCCCAGTCATAAGAATGTAAGAGAAGCCATGTTGGATCAGGCCAGTAGCCCATCCAGTCCAACACTCAATGTCACACAGGGGCCAAAAAACTCCAAGTGCCATCAGGAGGTCTGCCAGTGGGGCCAGGACACTAGAAGCCCTCCCATTTTACCCTCCTCCCCGCAAGCACCAAGAATACAGAGCATCACTGCCCCAGACATAAGAGAAACCATGTTGGATCAGGCCAATGGCCCATACAGTCCAACACTCTGTGTCACACAGTGTCCCAAAAAAACCACCAAGTGGGGCCAGGACACTAGAAGTCCTTCCACTGTGCCCCCCACCCCCACAAGCACCAAGAATACAGAGCATCACTGGCCCAGACATAAGAGAAGCCATGTTGGATCAGACCAATGGCCCATCCAGTCCAACACTCTGTGTCACACAGTGGCAAAAAAACCCAGGTGCCATCAGGAGGCCCACCAATGGGGCCAGGACACTAGAAGTCTCACACTGTTACCCCACCCCCCAAGCACCAAGAATACACAGCATCACTGCCCCAGACAGAGACTTCCAACAATATGCAGTGGCTAATAGCCCGTGATGGACCTCTGCTCCATATGTTTATCCAATCCCTTTTTGGAACCATCTATGCTTGAAGCTGCCACCACCTCCTCTGGCAGTGAAGTCCATGTGTTGATCACCCTTTGGGTGAAGAAGGACTTCCTTTTATCCGTTCTAACTCGACTGCTCAGCAATTTTATTGAATGCCCACGAGTTCTTGTATGGTGAGAAAGGGAGAAAAGTACTTCTTTCTCTACCTTCTCTATCCCATGCATAATCTTTTAAACCTCTATCATGTCACCCCTTGGTTCCAAAGGCCTTCTTGAGGCATTCATCTTATGAAAGGGTGAGGAAAGGATAAGGCTTCAAAACCCAGATATGTGGTCCAGGCAGCTTATTGTTCTCCTGCTTCCCATACATCCCCCCCCTCAAATTTCCAGACGTGTACAGATAGCCACGTTTCCTCATTTTATGAAGAAAGAGAGAGATTGCATAAAATCTCAACCTTCATGACCTCTGTGACTGACACAAATTAGTGCCTTATCCATTCAGAGGTTCTACAGATGCATAATTGAGAAGAGAGCTCCTTCGCACACATTTTTTCCTTCTCCATGGGAAACTTCCATGTTTCTCCACGCTGCCTAAACCCAGCCAAAGGCCAGTGGAAACCACTCAGCCATGCCGCTGCACTATCATCTAGGGCTCATCCCCCCAAGAACAGAGCAGTGGGCATCTGGCAGCCACAGCTCCTGGGCTCAACCTGACTTAAGTGGCGTCAGCCGTTCAGCAATGCACAGAACGCTCTTTTCTCTCACACAGAATTTCAAGGTAAAGGGTTGACTGGCATGTCTCTGGGACACTTTGGATAGAAAAATAAAGAGATGGACTGGATGTGCTGAGAGATGGTAGACATTTCTCCTGCTGTTTCAATAAATTCTGCTCTCCTCATGCTGAAGGATTAATCTAGTCCACAAGCCACATTTAGGTTGGGTGACTGGAATTTCTTACCTCTTCTAGAGTTGTTTGGCTGACGGAGAAGTGCCTGATTTTAAAGACTGCTTTGCTGGCTTCCAGGAGCTGAAAGATATTTGCTACCCCTCCAGCTGACACCAGGACGTGGTATTCCACCATGTTTAGCTGATGGTCCTGTGTGGAGAAGGGGATTCACAGAAGGTGAGTTGCAACCCCAAGCAGGAGAGAGCGGGTGGGTAAGAGAGAGACCAAAAACGGGAGCAGGAGGGGGGAGAAAGAGTTGGTAAGTGACAGAGCGGGGTGGAGTGTGGGGGTGGGATAGCGATTCTTTCACACATAAACTTTGCAGGTCTCCAGTGTGTACAATGGTATTACTGAACCAGCTGGAGAGAGTTGTAATCGTTCCACATATTCTGCAGGAGACCCCAACGTGTCTCAGGCCCGGGCATCACAGAAACACCACTTATTATGACTGCATTTTACTGATCAAAACCTACAACCACGTCAACCACCTGGCATGATTTTCTATTTCCGCACACAGACAATTTAAGGACCAACATTATGTTTTACCCACCAAACATGGTGCTTTTTAAAATTTACCTTTAGATGCGTATTTGGGAAGTTTGACTGCATAAATTGTGTCAGCTTCTCGATGCTGCTCTCAGCACCATTATTCAAGTGCATCTTCACAGTGAATCCTTTTCCAAACCTGCGGGAAAAGCCAACGAAATGCACCAACTATTTCTACAAGAGAAGCCCAGAAGAGCAAAGCCCACCCTCCGGAAATCCAAGGGGAAGCTGCTGGCAGGAGCAGGCTGTGGCCCACGTTGCCCTCAAACTTCCAGGTCTTTCCCAGGCCAGAGCTGGCCCCCTCCTCTAGGCGGCCTTTCCTGTCTGGGGTGGAGTTCTCTTTCTCCCAGAGATGTTCCACCAGGCCAAGGACAAGGACAGCCATGGGCTCAACCTAAGATCTGGCACTCTCTCGTCCCCACCCCTCGCTTTCTGTAACCGCCTCCCCCCTAGGCTGCGATGGAAATACACATTTGAATTTCTCTCCACCATCTTGGAAATGTAGTGTTTGAATTGTTTACAGTATTGGAATGTTAATGTTGATTTTACTTTGTATTATTTATTATATCCGTTCTGTTGCAGGCTGCCCTGTGCCTAATGGAAGAAGAATAAGAAGAATTGCAGATTTATACCCCGCCCTTCTTTCTGAATCAGAGACTTAGAGCGGCTTACAATCTCCTTTGACTTCTCCTCCCACAACAGACATCCTGTGAGGTGGGTGGGGCTGAGAGAGCTCTCTCAGAAGCTGCCCTGTCAAGGACAACCTCTGCAAGAGCTCTGGCTGACCCAAGGCCATTCCAGCAGGTGCAAGTGGAGGAGTGGGGAATCAAACCCGCTTCTCCCAGATAAGAGAGCTCTGGCTGACCCAAGGCCATTCCAGCAGGTGCAAGTGGAGGAGTGGGGAATCAAACCCGGTTCTCCCAGATAAGAGAGCTCTGGCTGACCCAAGGCCATTCCAGCAGGTGGCAAGTGGAGGAGTGAGGAATCAAACCCGGTTCTCCCAGATAAGAGAGCTCTGGCTGACCCAAGGCCATTCCAGCAGCTGCAAGTGGAGGAGTGGGGAATCAAACCCGGTTCTCCCAGATAAGAGAGCTATGGCTGACCCAAGGCCATTCCAGCAGCTGCAAGTGGAGGAGTGGGGGATCAAATCCGGTTCTCCCAGATAAGAGAGCTCTGGCTGACCCAAGCCCATTCCAGCACCTGCAAGTGGAGAAGTGGGGGATCAAACCGAGTTCTCCCAGATAAGAGAGCTCTGGCTGACCCAAGGCCATTCCAGCAGCTGCAAGTGGAGGAGTGGGGGATCAAATCCGGTTCTCCCAGATAAGAGAGCTCTGGCTGACCCAAGGCCATTTCAGCAGCTGCAAGTGGAGAAGTGGGGGATCAAACCGAGTTCTCCCAGATAAGAGAGCTCTGGCTGACCCAAGGCCATTTCAGCAGCTGCAAGTGGAGAAGTGGGGGATCAAACCGAGTTCTCCCAGATAAGAGAGCTCTGGCTGACCCAAGGCCATTTCAGCAGCTGCAAGTGGAGAAGTGGGGAATCAAACCCGGTTCTCACGGATAAGAGAGCTCTGGCTGACCCAAGGCCATTCCAGCAGCTGCAAGTGGAGGAGTGGGGAATCAAACCTGGTTCTCCCAGATAAGAGAGCTCTGGCTGGCCCAAGGCCATTCCAGCAGCTGCAAGTGGAGGAGTGGGGAATCAAACCGAGTTCTCCCAGATAAGAGAGCTCTGGCTGACCCAAGGCCATTCCAGCAGGTGCAAGTGGAGGAGTGGGGAATCAAATCCGGTTCTCCCAGATAAGAGAGCTCTGGCTGACCCAAGGCCATTCCAGCAGGTGCAAGTGGAGGAGTGGGGGATCAAATCCGGTTCTCCCAGATAAGAGAGCTCTGGCTGACCCAAGGCCATTCCAGCAGCTGCAAGTGGAGGAGTGGGGGATCAAATCCGGTTCTCCCAGATAAGAGAGCTCTGGCTGACCCAAGGCCATTTCAGCAGCTGCAAGTGGAGAAGTGGGGAATCAAACCCGGTTCTCACGGATAAGAGAGCTCTGGCTGACCCAAGGCCATTCCAGCAGCTGCAAGTGGAGGAGTGGGGAATCAAATCCGGTTCTCCCAGATAAGAGAGCTCTGGCTGACCCAAGGCCATTCCAGCAGGTGCAAGTGGAGGAGTGGGGAATCAAATCCGGTTCTCCCAGATAAGAGAGCTCTGGCTGACCCCAGGCCATTCCAGCAGCTGCAAGTGGAGGAGTGGGGGATCAAATCCGGTTCTCCCAGATAAGAGAGCTCTGGCTGACCCAAGGCCATTTCAGCAGCTGCAAGTGGAGAAGTGGGGAATCAAACCCGGTTCTCACGGATAAGAGAGCTCTGGCTGACCCAAGGCCATTCCAGCAGCTGCAAGTGGAGGAGTGGGGAATCAAACCTGGTTCTGCCAGATAAGAGAGCTCTGGCTGGCCCAAGGCCATTCCAGCAGCTGCAAGTGGAGGAGTGGGGAATCAAACCGAGTTCTCCCAGATAAGAGAGCTCTGGCTGACCCAAGGCCATTCCAGCAGGTGCAAGTGGAGGAGTGGGGAATCAAATCCAGTTCTCCCAGATAAGAGAGCTCTGGCTGACCCCAGGCCATTCCAGCAGCTGCAAGTGGAGGAGTGGGGGATCAAACCGAGTTCTCCCAGATAAGAGAGCTCTGGCTGACCCAAGGCCATTCCAGCAGGTGCAAGTGGAGGAGTGGGGAATCAAATCCGGTTCTCCCAGATAAGAGAGCTCTGGCTGACCCAAGGCCATTTCAGCAGCTGCAAGTGGAGAAGTGGGGAATCAAACCCGGTTCTCACGGATAAGAGAGCTCTGGCTGACCCAAGGCCATTCCAGCAGGTGCAAGTGGCGGAGTGGGGAATCAAACCTGGTTCTCCCAGATAAGAGAGCTCTGGCTGGCCCAAGGCCATTCCAGCAGCTGCAAGTGGAGGAGTGGGGAATCAAACCGAGTTCTCCCAGATAAGAGAGCTCTGGCTGACCCAAGGCCATTCCAGCAGGTGCAAGTGGAGGAGTGGGGAATCAAATCCGTTTCTCCCAGATAAGAGAGCTCTGGCTGACCCCAGGCCATTCCAGCAGCTGCAAGTGGAGGAGTGGGGGATCAAACCCAGTTCTCCCAGATAAGAGAGCTCTGGCTGACCCAAGGCCATTCCAGAAGGTGCAGGTGGAGGAGTGGGGAACCAAACCCACTTCTCCCAGATAAGAGAGCTCTGGCTGACCCAAGGCCATTGCAGCAGGTGCAAGTGGAGAAGTGGGGAATCAAACCCGGTTCTCCCAGATAAGAGAACTCTGGCTGGCCCAAGGCCATTCCAGCAGCTGCAAGTGGAGAAGTGGGGAATCAAACACGGTTCTCCCAGATAAGAGAGCTCTAACTGACCCAAGGCCATTCCAGCAGGTGCAAGTGGAGGAGTGGGGAATCAAATCCGGTTCTCCCAGATAAGAGAGCTCCGGCTGACCCCAGGCCATTCCAGCAGCTGCAAGTGGAGGAGTGGGGGATCAAACCCAGTTCTCCCAGATAAGAGAGCTCTGGCTGACCCAAGGCCATTCCAGAAGGTGCAGGTGGAGGAGTGGGGAACCAAACCCACTTCTCCCAGATAAGAGAGCTCTGGCTGACCCAAGGCCATTGCAGCAGGTGCAAGTGGAGAAGTGGGGAATCAAACCCGGTTCTCCCAGATAAGAGAACTCTGGCTGGCCCAAGGCCATTCCAGCAGCTGCAAGTGGAGAAGTGGGGAATCAAACACGGTTCTCCCAGATAAGAGAGCTCTAACTGACCCAAGGCCATTCCAGCAGGTGCAAGTGGAGGAGTGGGGAATCCAACCCTGTTCTCCCAGATAAGAGAGCTCTGGCTGACCCAAGGCCATTCCAGCAGGTGCAAGTGGAGGAGTGGGGAATCAAACCCGGTTCTCCCAGATAAGAGAGCTCTGGCTGACCCAAGGCCATTCCAGCAGCTGCAAGTGGAGGAGTGGGGAATCAAACCCGGTTCTCCCAGATAAGAGAGCTCTGGCTGACCCAAGGCCATTCCAGCAGGTGCAAGTGGAGGAGTGGGGAATCAAACCCAGTTCTCCCAGATAAGAGTCCGCACACTTAACCACTACACCAAACTGGCTCTAGTATAATAATAATAACAACAATAATAATAATTGTACAATAATAATAGTACAATACTAAATAATAATTATTAATATTATTATTTAGTATTGTACTATTCTAATACTATTCTAATAATAATATAGTATAATATAATAATAGTAATAATACAGCCATTTTTTCTAAGGATCTAGCCTCCATGTGAGCTGGCCCCTCTAGCAGCCAGACTTCAGGATTCCGTTGTCCAAAGACTCAGGCTGGGTTTTGGTGTGCCCCCATTAGGGAATATAAGAGCTCTGTGGTGCAAAGTGTTAAAGCTGCAGTACTGCAGTCCTAAGCTCTGCTCATGACCTGAGTTCGATTCCAACAGAAGCTGGTTCAGGTAGCCAGCTCCATGTTGACTCAGCCTTCCATCCTTCTGAGGTGGGTCAAATGAGTCCCCGGCTTGCTGGGGGGGGGGGAGCATAGATGACTGGGGAAGGCAATGGCAAACCCCTCCCCCCATAAAAAGTCTGCTGTGAAAATGTTGTGAAAGCAACGTCACCCGAGTCGGAAACGACTGGTGCTTGCACAGGGGACCTTTCCTTTTCCGTTAGGGAAAAGTCTGGGTCTCTGCCAGACTGCAGAAATTCAAGGCTGGTTCAGGGCCTCCATCACATCTCAGGAATCCTAACTTTGTTTCTAGGAGCCCCTCCGAGCACTGATGCAGCACTGGGGGGGGGGGGGGGGGCACAGGGATCCAGATAGGGACGGACGGAGCCCCTGTTATCCAGCTAGTGCATACAGGCACATTGCTGCTGCCCCTGAGGCATTATCAGGATGAGTCTCTGACCTTCACAAGGGTTGAAGCTGTTCCCAACCTTGGTCTGAATGCTCCATGCGGGTGTGTTTGTGTGCGTGGCTGCGTGCAAGTGACAGAGCTCTCTGGCGGGTGACTGCAGTAGGAGGGGAAATAATTCCTGGCCCTTCATGATTACAGAGAGAAGCTCAGAAACATGACAGCAACATGTCAAACAAAACGTGGATTTATGCTCCTGCCTCTGCTTCGTTGAAAGCTGCCTGCTATGAACATGCTCTGTGTTTGCTGTTCCCACACAGTCCGCATCCCTGCGGGAAAGCCAGGCCTCTGTGCCTGGGCGGGGCTCAGTCAGTGACCCACCTGCTCTTGATGTGCTGCAGGGAGCCCAAGCACTGGAAGCTCCCGTTCACCATGATGGCCAGGCGGGTGCAGAGAGCCTCGCATTCTTCCATGCTGGAAACCAGGAAAAGACAGCAGGGGTCACCCACTGAGAGCACAGATGGGCTAAGAACATAAGACCTCCAACTCTGGAGATCTTCTGCAGCACCCAGTTCTGGAGGGACCCCTGCCCAGCTTTCTTTGGCAGCTATGAGAGGAGATGGCTCAAGTTTCAAACACTAAGTGTGATAAGATGGAAGTTCATGAAGAAGGAAAGAAGTGTTGGAAACAAAAGAAAGAATATAATTATGATTAGAATAAGAATTAGGGGAAGTGGGATGGGGTTCGGGTGAAATCGGGTAAGGAAAGGAAACAAGATAAAGAGGCAGAAGTTTATTTATTTGTTATTAGTATTCAGTTTAATTTGTAGAAGACAACAAGCAGAAAGCGAAAAGTATTTATATGAGATGTATAAATGTATACATCTGTTGATATATGTACACTTAATAAAATATTAATTTATAATGATAAAAAAGAACGTAAAAGAAGCCATGTTGGATCAGGCCAATGACCCATCCAGTCCAACACTCTGTGTCACATAAGAGAAGCCATGTTGGATCAGGCCAATGGCCCCTCCAGTCCAACACACTGTGTTACATAAGAACATAAGAGAAGCCATCTTGAATCAGGCCAATGGCCCCTCCAGTCCAACACACTGTGTCACATAAGAACATAAGAGAAGCCATGTTGGATCAAGCCAATGGCCCCTCCAGTCCAACACACTGTGTCACATAAGAACATAAGAGAAGCCCTGTTGGATCAGGCCAATGGCCCATCCAGTCCAACACTCTGTGTCACACAGTGGCCAACCCCCCCCAAGAGCCATCAGGAGGTCCACCAGTGGGGCCAGAACTTCAGAAGCCCTCCCACTGTGCCCCCCCACACCAAGCACCAAGAATACAGAGCATCACTGCCCCAGACATAAGAGAAGCCATGTTGGATCAGGCCAATGGCCCATCCAGTCCAACACTCTGTGTCACACAGTGGCCAAAAACCCCCCAAGAGCCATCAGGAGGTCTATCAGTGGGGCCAGGATACCAGAAGCCCTCCCACAGCTGCCCTCCCAAGCACCAAAAATACAGGGCATCACTGCCCCAGACAGAGAGTTCCAACAATACACTGTGGCTAATAGCCACTGATGGACCTCTGCTCCAGATATTTATCCAATCCCTTCTTGAAGCTGGCCATGCTTGTAGCCGCCACCACCTTCTGTGGCAGTGAATTCCACATGTTAATCACCCTTTGGGTGAAGAAGGACTCTCTTTTATCTCTTCCAACCTGACTGCTCAGCAATTTCATTGGGTTTTTGTGGCGACACAGAAAATTGGGTTTGGGTTCCTCCTGGTTTATGCATGAAGCGTCTTCCTGGGCCAGGCCTGTGTTCCAGTCCCAGCCATTCCCCACAGCGTGTGAGTTGTCTGCAGCGCTGCCTTCCTCAGGGAGGGGATCCTACCGGAGGGGACTTAGAATCACAGTGTCGGAAGGGACCTCCCGGGACATCTGGACTCGGGGTGGGCAGAACTGCTGGTGCTGCTGAGGCAGGCAGGCATATGGCCTCCCTTAGGGGAGCTCAGCTATAGGGCCCCTCAGTGCCATCACCGAGGAGGGCAAGGAAGAGCAGCAGGGGCCCACTTCTGTGTGCCCTTCAGCCATGGCAGTCATTGGACACACAATGCTTGGAGAGCGCCAAGGCCTGAAAGCGCCACTGTCTCTGGGTGCTGAGGGGCCAGGGGAGTTGCCCTCAACGTCTAGTTGGAGGGATGGTGCGAGCGGGGAGGGGGTGCCCGCCCTCTGCCCTTGTTCCTAGGTCGGCAGTGCAGGGAGAGTCAACCTCTGCTCCTGCAAAGGAGCCCTGGCTGGGGTGGCTGCAGACTGCAGAGGCTCCCCACCCCCTGGAGAAGGGAGGTGGGATGAAGGCCTCAGGGCTCCCAATCAGAGGGGACGCTCTACCTGTGAGAGGTCAGGACCACGGAGCACTGGTTCTGCACCTCCTCAGAGATGATCTTCCACAAGTGCCTCTTTGCGTTCGGATCCATCCCGGAGCTCGGCTCATCCTTTAAAACAGAAGAGTTGGAGAGGTAAATGTAAAGTGCCAAGGAGAGGGCTTGCCTGGTTTTTCTTTCCAGAGATGGAAGAGGAGGAGAAGCAGTTCAGGAGAGAGATCAGGATGCTGATGGCGGATGCACAAGCAGAGAGATTCAGACTGGCTGGCTGCTGCAGACAGCACTTTTATGTTTAACTCCTCTCTTTTTAGCACACTCAACTCAGCCCCACTTAACAAGCTGCTCCCTGGCCAGGCACCCCCTGGTGGATCAGAACAACATTTCTGCTTTGGGGATAGCAGACCAGGTAGCCCCCCCCCCCCCCACCGCATCCTCAGAAAAAGGACTGCTGGAATGGTGGCTATTCGGTGGCCAGACAGAAAGAACACAGTTTGATACCTAGAAATCTGGCTGCGTATGCCATTTTGCTATTGAGGAAAAGATTCCTACCCTCCATAATTGTAGCCTCCACTAATACCATTTTGGGGGGGGGGGGGATGACGGGTGATGCTATTAACAGCTGCTACAAGCCTTCAGGAGTGAGCGCAAAGAATCCTTTTTTGGTTGTTGGGGGGTGGACTGTGGCACAAGCTCAGACAGCATTAAAGTCGTGGTCCAACAGCATCATACTCTCAGGAGCATTTGCCTGTGCCCTTTGACAAACAGAGAGATTCTCAAAACACAGTTTGAAAATGACCCTAAGCCAGGAGAACTGTTTGTTTCTCCCAAGGGGGAAGACATTCCTCTCCTCCCTTAGAGTCCCTAATTACCTGCTGCATGGGAATTCCATAAAGGTAAAGATCATGCCCTGTGCAAGCACCAAGCCATTACCAACCCATGGGATGATGTCACATCACAACATTTTCATGGCAAACTTTTTACGGTTTGCCATTGCCTTCCCCAGTCATCTACCCTTTCCCTCCAGCAAGCTGGGGACTCGTTTTACCGACCTCGGAAGGATGGAAGGCTGAGTCAACCTAGGCTGGCTACCTGAATCCAGCTTCCACCGGGATTGAACTCAGGTCATGAGCAGAACTTGGACTGCAGTACTGCAGCTTTACCACTCTGCACCATGGGGCTCCTAAAGGTAGTCCCTTATGCAAGCACCGTCATTATTGACCCATGGAGTGATATGAACATATATGGACATATGAAGCTGCCTTACACTGAATCAGACCTTCAGTCTATCAAAGTCAGTCTTGTCTCCTCAGACTGGCAGAGGCTCTCCAGGGTCTCCAGCTGAGGTTTTTCACGCCTATTTGCCTGGACCCTTTTTAGTTGGAGATGCCGGGGGTTGAACCTGGGACCTTCTGCTTCCCAAGCAGGTGCTCTACCACTGAGCCATTGTCCCTCCCCCATGTCAAATCATGTCGTTTTCATGGCAGACTTTTTACGGGGTGGTTTGCCATGGCCTTCCCCAGTCATCTACACTTCCCTCCCAGCAAGCTGGGTACTCATTTTACCAACCTCGGAAGGATGGAAGGCTAATAGCAGACTATAAATCTGGGACCAGGCAAGTAATTTCACAGGGATTTTTTTTTTTTTTGGGGGGGGGGGACACCCAGCAAGATGGGGACAAGGATGGGGACAGAGTCCTTGACTAGGTTCTGGAAGACCCACGTTCAAATCCCGCCTCAGCTAGGGGAGCTCTCTAGCTGTCCTGGGGCTGTTCCCACAGCCTAATCTCACCCTAAGGATTGTTGCCGGAAGGAGAAGGAAATTTCAGCCCAATTGGGGCTCTGCTTAGGGAGGGAAATGGGGGTATTAAATGAGTGAAGGGCCACATGTGAAGCTGGATCAGATCTTTCATTCCAAATTTGTCTGCTATGATTGGAGAGAGCAGTTTCAAGCATCAACCGGTGGAATCCCCAGTACGGTGCTCCTTCACAGACCAACGGAAGAAGTGAGTTGTGACACAGGAAAGCTCATATTGAAAGAAATGTTATTAGTCTTGAAGGTGTCATTAGACTTTCAGATTATGGCCTTTTGAGTTCCAGCTCTTCCGTGTGGGCTTCATACAGTAGCTGCTGAAGCAATCGCAGGGCACATAATTGCAGCTCGCAAACTTCACAGAACAGCCCTGAAAGGGGCCCACAATGCTCAGCACAGAGCGGAGACCCAGCTCAAAAGATCCCTTTTAGAATGCCAGGAAGAAGCCACAGTTGCAGGATTCTTGTCAGCTGTGGGGAACTGCAGTTCAAGAGAAAGAAGATGGTGGTCAATATCCTACGCACCTTACGCCGATCTCACGTTCCTCTTCTCAGCGGTGCTTCCTTCCGATTTCACACTATCTGCCCTGGGGATGCAAGTAATGTCGCCGTTTTGGTGCAGCAAACAGAAACCTCTAAAAACCAGTTTCTGTTTGCCACGTGGAAACGCCGAGGTTACTTCCAGCCCCGGGGCAGATCGTGTGAGATCGTAAGGAAGCCCCACTGAGAAGAGGAACGCGAGATCGGCATCTGGTGAGTGGGAAATTGGTCTGGGATTGGGGCTGAAGAATGTGAGGTTCTGAAGTCTAGAGAGGTAGGCAGAGAAAGGTTTCTGTTGGTAAAAGATGGCACTGAACAGACACGGTTACGGTTAAGTGTTCAGAATATTGATTATTTGGAATATTGACTGGGAGCTGGAAAGTACGAATGCAGAAGTTTGTAGGTTAACTTCTGAATCACTCCAGCTAACCAGGTTACCAACAAAGCTATGAATAGTGAAATAAGTTTGAATATTATGTGTGTTTTCATTTTTAAAGAAACTGGATAAGAGTATCTTGCTAACCTCCTGTGCCTGATATTTGTGCCTCAAGGATAAATGTGGAAGTGGTCTGTCCTGAGACTGGGACTTCCTAGGAAACCTGAATCCAGCTGATACGGCATACTCAAGATGCAGTTTAAGGGAAAGCTCTGAACAGCGACAATGGAAATGGAACAATGTTTGATGCTGATGGTGCATTTAAGACCAACACCGTTTCATTCTGGGTGCATGCACACAAAACCACAGAATTAGACATTGTTGGTCTTAAAAGTGCCACTGGACTCAAATTTTGTTCTATTGCTTCAGACCAACCCAGCGACCCACCTGAATCTATCTTAATGGAAATGGAAGTAGAGGAAAGTGGAAAGGTCAGGCTTAACTGCATGTCTGGATCCATAATCCAGGGAAATGTGGGAGCAAAACAAGGGGAGGCCACAAACCGTCTGGATCCAGAGCTGTACATGAATAAAAAGAGAGACAGGCAGATGTGATGCCACTGAAGATGTGGTTGATGTGCGGTTGTTCTCTGGGAGACCTGAGGCAGGATGACCACCTGCTTAGAGAAACCCATTTGCTTCCCCTCTGCTCTGCATCTCGGTTTGTAAATAAAGCCAAGAGCATGAAGAAGACCCTGCGTGTCTCCTGGGCTCTGTTCTCGAAAAGAAGTTCTAAGCAGAGTTACACCCTTTGACTTCAATGGATTTAGAAGGGCGCAACTCAGTTTAGGATGGCACCGTGTAATTTCTTACCTCTCTGCAGTTTTGGAGAGTATTATATTAAATGTTGGGGGAGAGAAAAATGGAAGGGAATCTAGGACTAATTTCCCACTCACCTTGTTCCGGTCTCGTTGCTCCTTTTCCCTGCGGGGTTGCTGATGGATTCCGCACAAGCTGCCCCAAGCCGGTGAGCTGCCTGGCTCCTTTTCAAGTTCCCTCCACGGCAGACAGAAACCGGTTTCCAGAGGGTCCTGCCTGCTGCGGAGAGAACTTGAAGAGAGGCAGAGCAACTTGCTGGTCCGGGGCAGTTTATGTGAAATCCATCAGCAGCCCCACGGAGAAGAGGAGAGTGTAAGGTTAGTGGGAAATCGGTCTAGGTGTTACTGTTTTTCCTGAGCCAGGGTGGATGGGGATGTGTTTCTTGCCAAGAGGAGGAGGAGGAGAAGCAGAAAAAGCAGCAGAAGCAGAAGCAACAGCAGAAGAAGAAGAGGAGGAGGAGGAGGGGGAGGAGGAGGAGAAGTGTTGTCAGGTCACCACCAAGTCCACAAGGCCAGCGGGGGTGGCTTGCCATTGCCCTCCTCCAAGTAGCAACCCCCGTCTTCCTCGGTGGTCTCCTGGGGCCGACTGGACTCAGCTGCCAAACTGTGATGAGCTCAAGCCCCTCCCTAGATCTGATTTCTCTTCAGAACACAAATTCTGCGAGGACTCAGCATGCAGAGCACAGCTGCTGGCTGCAACAAAACGTCTCGTTTCTCTTGTGGCTTCTGGGCCACCGCAGCCGGTTCGGTCAGCCTTTGGAGAGGAGGCAGAATCACAAAGGGGTCCCCCTCCCCAATCAAGGGTTTGGTTTCTTACCAGCAGTAGAATGGAGGGTCTCCCAAGAAGGGCCAGAGCTGTTGACAGCTTCCTGTTGGTGCCATAGCTGCACATCGATGTGATCCTCTGTCTGTAAGGCACCAGATTGAGCCGGTAGAGAAGCTGAAGAACAATCTGCAGAAACAAAGGAAAGGATCAGGCACTGGAGTTCTGGCCCTGCTGGGTTTGGGCTCCTGGGGACACAGAGTTTGGGCTGGGTGGGCCATTGGCCTGATCTAAGATGGCTTCTCCGATGTTCTTTCGTTCACCAAAATCTTGTTGTGATTAGCAATTTTAAATTTCTATATGGGCGTTTTCGCACTGACCTTCAAGTGGCACGACCACCCTCTTCACACCGGAGGATCTGCCCGGATTTCGCACAAGAAGCGCCGGCGCACCCAAAAGAGCCGGCGACTTCCGTCGCGAAACCCGCTCAAACGTTTTCCTGCTTCTTGGCGGTTTCCGTTTGAGCGGGTTTCGCGACGGAAGTAGCCGGCTCTTTTGGGTGCGCCGGCGCTTCTTGTGCGAAATCCGGGCAGATCCTCCGGTGTGAAGAGGGTGGTCGCACCACTTGAAGGTCAGTGCGAAAACGCCCTATGTGTAAATCAAACTTTGCTAAATGTACAGGTAACCAAAATCAGAAGCCTGTTCATTTTCTTTACCTTGTCCTCCCTTGCCCAAGTAAGTAGCATCTTCCCAGCATGCCCCTTGGCTGCGCTGATTTCCCTGCTACAGTCTGCAAATAATGTGGATGGGCTGAAGGGGCTGGGGTCAGAGGACTGTCTTGTAAGAGGGGTGCACAAACATACACCTAACTCAGACTCAGCCACATTTTTTTGGGGGGGGGGGTTGTGTGCCTCTTGAGCATGGCTTTTACCCTCCCGTTTTTACAATCCATCTGTCATACATACAGCTCAGAAAACTGAGCACTGGTCTTTCCCTTCCCCCCCAAATGGTGGTCTGTCTGCATTTTTAAATTAACAAAGCACATTGTGTACATTTATTCCACTGAAGATCCATCCATTCCCACCTCTGTTCCTTATAAAAAGTGGAACAAAATGTCTTCCATGTGGAAAACGGTTCTGGGAAGGAAGGGCAGAGCGGCTTCAGGACCTCCCCAATTCCCAGCAGTCCCCACGCTGTGCAGCAAGAAGGCATTTTGTGTCTGGGCAACCACGGTCTGCTGGCTCGAGTGCCGGGAGTGTCTACTTACCCCTTTGATATGTTTCTCTGGGATGCCAAGTAGCCGCGCATAGTAATACATGTGTTCCTCTACCGTCAGGAGGTCATCCAGAGCATCTTCTTGAGGGCAGTAGCCGAAGAGGGACCAGTGGGCCTTATCAACATCAGTCAAGAATCTGTGGCAGAAAATGAAGTGTGTGTTTGGGTAGTGCAAGACAGCTGCCCCAGAAACACACATTCTTACATCCTGCATCACCAGTCAGTATATGAGGAGCAGAGCAGAACAGCTCTGATAGCTGAGACAGCTGGAGAAGTTGCTGAGTGCCTCTGCTCCACCCTCTTTGCATTTTAAGCTGCGCCTTGCCAGAGAGCTAAAGGGCTCTTGGCCTGTGGCTCTTCGCCTAGGGGCTCTCTAAGGACCAGGAACCCAGATCCCTGATTTCCTTGTTCTCCCAATAAGGTAAGTTGACCCTCCAGAAGGGGAGCCACTTAAACAAACAGCATTTAAAGAGGACTGTATATTTAAAATATATATATATCATGAAGATAGAATGCCAGCAGGGGGGTGGGGGCTTTCCAGTGTTTTGCACTGAGTGTCACATGTACGACTATCTGCCCAAAGGACAGAAGTCTTGGGTGTGTGCTCGATGCAGGGAGCTCCTGGCCCTCAGGGAACAAGTTGAGGCCGAGGTGACTGCCCTGGAGAAGCAGAGACGGTCAGCTAGGCACTTGGGGAAGACTCTCGGGGGCATATTAGATGAGCCCCGCTCTGAACGTAGCAGCCCCGTTGCTGCCAGAGAGCATGAGGGTCGAGAGGGAACAGGGCACCGTGCTGAGGATAAGGGGAATGCGCCCTCAGAAGGGACCTCTTCTTCGGTTGGTGAGCGGGACTCCTTTCGTGCCAAGGAACCATCCCTGGGCAGGGGGAGGGGGGGGGTTGATTCGATCCTTAGGCAAGTAGACAATGGGTGGTAAAACCGCGTACTGACGTATGGTGACTTGCCTGCCTGGTGCGAAGGTAGCGGACATTACGCGTGTAGTAGATAGGCTGATAGACAGTGCTGGGGAGGAGCCGGTGGTTGTGGTGCATGTTGGCACCAACGATGTGGGGAAATGCAGTCGTGAGGTCCTGGAGGAAAAATTTAGGCTGCTAGGCGGGAGACTTAAGGCCAGGACCTCCAAGGTGGCCTTCTCAGAAGTGCTACCTGTTCCACGTGCAGGGCAGGAGAGACAGGCACAAATTAGAAGTCTCAATGTGTGGATGAGACGATGGTGTAAGGAGGAAGGGTTTAAGTTTGTTAGGCACTGGGATGTTTTCTGGAACAAGCGGGAGCTGTACAAAAGAGACGGTCTCCACTTGTCCCCGGATGGAACCAGGCTGCTGGCGCTTAAAATCAAAAAGGTGGCAGAGCAGTTTTTAAACTAAATCTTGGGGGAAAGCCGACAGGAGATGAAATGTCTCTGGTTCGGGAGGACTCGTCTCAAAGAGATGAAGGGTTGGCTGCTATTTTTCTACTGGGTAATGGACCAGAGTTGTCCACTGTGATGGTGACAAACAGTATGGACTGTCTGCCAGAGTCTCGAGGCAGCAGGAGGAAGGTGGTGGGCCTAGCTTGCCTGGGAAATTATAGATGTTTGTATGCAAATGCTAGAAGTGTTTGAAGTAAAATTGGTGAATTGGAATGTTTAGTGTTGGGAGAAAACATAGACATTGTGGGAATTTCAGAAACTTGGTCAAATGAGGAGAATCAGTGGGACACGGTGATTCCTGGATATAAGTTATATCGGAAGGATAGGGAGGGAAGGGTTGGAGGTGGGGTGGCTCTGTATGTCAGAGAGGATATACGGTCCAGTAAGACTGAGGTCAGAGAATTAGATTCACTTTTAGAAATGCTTTGGGTTGAAATAGAGGGCCCAAAAGGAAATTTAACTATGGGAGTTAGTTATCGCTCACCAAATCAAAAGAGAGAGGACGATTATAATATGATGGAAGGCTTAAAGATAGTGGCTAAACGTAAAAACTGTGTCGTAATAGGTGATTTTAACTACCGCAGATTGATTGGGACAATATGTGTTCTGGTCGAGAGAAAGAGATTGAGTTTCTTGATGCTCTCAATGACTGTGCTATGGAGCAGATGGTCTCAGAACCTACCGGGGTGGGGCGATCCTGGATTTGGTCCTAAGTAATGCCCAAGACTTGGTGAGAGATGTAAAAGTGATTGCATCGCTTGGGAGCAGTGACCATAATGTTATTGATTTCACCGTTTGTATAAATAGGGAGTTGCCCAAAAAGACCGCCGCAACCACATTTAACATTAAAAGGGGTAAATTCTCTGAGATGAGGAGGCATGTGAGGAGGAAACTGAAAGGAAAGGTAAATACGGTCAAAACCCTTGGGGAAGCTTGGAGACTATTTAAAACTATAATCCTAGAAGCTCAGATAAAATACATACCACAAGTTAGGAAAGGCACAAACAGGCATAAGAAAAGGCCTGCATGGTTAACAAAGTAATGGAAGCTGTAAAAGGTAAGAAGGACTCCTTTAAGCGGTGGAAAACCAGTCCGAGTGAGATTAGTAAAAGGGAACACAAGCTGTGGCAAATCAAATGCAAGACTGTGATCAGGCAGGCAAAAAGGGACTATGAGGAGCATATTGCAAAAAACATAAAGACCAACAATAAAAATTTCTTCAAATATATTAGAAGTAGGAAACCAGCCAGGCAGGCAGTGGGGCCCTTGGATGACCATGGGGTAAAAGGATTACTGAAGGAGGATAGGGAAATGGCTAAGAAGCTGAATGAATTTTTTGCCTCCGTCTTCACTGTGGAAGATGAGAACTTTTTGCCCACCCCAGAACCACTAATTTTGGAAGGGGTGTTGAAAGACCTGAGTCAGATTGAGGTGACAAAAGAGGAGGTCCTACAACTGATAGACAAATTAAAAACTAATAAGTCACCGGGTCCGGATGGCATACATCCGAGAGTTCTGAAAGAACTCAAAGTTGAACTTGTGGATCTTCTAACAAAAATCTGTAATCTTTCATTGAAATCTGCCTCCGTTCCTGAGGACTGGAAGGTAGCAAATGTCACCCCCATCTTTAAAAAGGGTTTCAGAGGAGATCCGGGAAATTACAGGCCAGTCAGTCTGACTTCAATACTGGGGAAGTTGGTAGAAAGCATTATCAAGGACAGAATGAGTAGGCACATTGATGGACACGGGTTATTGAGGAAGACTCAGCATGGGTTCTATAAGGGAAGATCTTGCCTCACTAACCTGTTACATTTCTTTGAGGTGGTGAACAAACATGTGGACAAAGGAGACCCAATAGATGTTGTTTACCTTGACTTCCAGAAAGCTTTTGATAAAGTTCCTCATCAAAGGCTCCTTAGAAAGCTTGAGAGTCATGGAGTAAAAGGACAGGTCCTCTTGTGGATCAAAAACTGGCTGAGTAATAGGAAGCAGAGAGTGAGTATAAATGGGCAGTCTTCACAGTGGAGGACGGTAAGCAGTGGGGTGCCGCAGGGCTCAGTACTGGGTCCCATGCTCTTTAACTTGTTCATAAATGATTTCGAGTTGGGAGTGAGCAGTGAAGTGGCCAAGTTTGCCGATGACACTAAATTGTTCAGGGTGGTGAGAACCAGAGAGGATTGTGAGGAACTCCAAAGGGATCTGTTGAGGCTGGGTGAGTGGGCGTCAATGTGGCCAAGTGCAAAGTAATGCACATTGGGGCCAAGAATCCCAGCTACAAATACAAGTTGATGGGGTGTGAACTGGCAGAGAATGACCAAGAGAGAGATCTTGGGGTCGTGGTAGATAACTCACTGAAAATGTCAAGACAGTGTGCGTTTGCAATAAAAAAGGCCAACGCCATGCTGGGAATTATTAGGAAGGGAATTGAAAATAAATCAGCCAGTATCATAATGCCCCCGTATAAATCGATGGTGCGGTCTCATTTGGAGTACTGTGTGCAGTTCTGGTCGCCGCACCTCAAAAAGGATATTATAGCATTGGAGAAAGTCCAGAAAAGGGCAACTAGAGTGATTAAAGGGCTGGAACACTTTCCCTATGAAGAAAGGTTGAAACGCTTGGGACTCTTTAGCTTGGAGAAACTGCGCGGTGACATGATAGAGGTTTACAAGATAATGCATGGGATGGAGAAAGTAGAGAAAGAAGTACTTTTCTCCCTTTCTCACAATACAAGAACTCGTGGGCATTCGATGAAATTGCTGAGCAGACAGGTTAAAACAGATAAAAGGAAGTACTTCACCCAAAGGGTGATTAACATGTGGAATTCACTGCCAACAGAAAGTGGTGGCGGCCACAAGCATAGCCACCTTCAAGAGGGGTTTAGATAAAAATATGGAGCACAGGTCCATCAGTGGCTATTAGCCACAGTGTGTGTGTGTGTATATATATATATATATAATTTTTTTTTGCCACTGCGTGACACAGAGTGTTGGACTGGATGGGCCATTGGCCTGATCTAACATGGCTTCTCTTATGTTCTTATGCACCGGGGGGGGGGGGGTGTTATGGTGGTCCCATGGCCCAGGCCCCTGACCCCAAGCCCATACTGCCAAGATGCCAATCAGAAAGGGGGCACAGGCACACGCCAGCTCAGAACAGGATGGGACACCTGGGGAGGTTTCACACAAGAGATTTGGCCCGATCAAGGAATGCCTCCCATTCGATTCAAACGTGCAGGTTCACACAATCACATCTGCCCTCCGAGCCCACCCCCAGCCCTTCCCCAGACAGCTTCCAGCCGCATTTAAAAGCTATCTGGATCTTCTTGGTATAATTCCCCTGAGCCACATTCAGCTTGCACAATCGCGGGTTGTTCGAATGCCCCAGCACGACTCATGGGCAGAAGAGCTGTGTGATTGCACCAAGCTGTTTGCAGCACTGTTGGGTTTTGTTTTTCTTACAAGGCCCTCTAGGAAGTGCACTTCTGCACTTCCCTGAATCAGTGCACACACGGGGGACTTTTAAAGAAAAACCACACTTTCAGCAGTGGTGGGTACTTGAGCCGTGCTAGTTGTGGGAACGCACAACCACGATGGCTGCCGGGATCCTGCCGCTTCAACAGCAGCTGTCTGATCCCTTTAAGATGGAACTGACTGGATCAGGTTTTTCCACCTCAGGATACTACCGTGTCAGTTTCCCAGTCTGGAACCACCCCTGATGGTACAGAAGGATTGCACTTGTGGTACATTCACACTACACTCAATAATGAATTTTACATCTGGATTTTTGCTGTTCTTACACAGTAAAAGGCATCAATGAGTGTAGTGTAAAGGCACTATCGGTGGTGGGTCTCAGGGGGTCCTGTCCAGGTAGGACCTCAAGCACATGAAAAATGCCAGGGAGAGGGATTTCTGAAGCCATCTCCTATTCATTGCTTTACTGACTTGGACAAAGATAAGCCTGAGAATTATATATGCTGCATGCCAGAGAAGCTGGGAAAAGTAGAGCAAAATATGTCCACTTGGCTTATGTTTCATGCAAAGACAACCACTTAATTTAACTTTGTTATCCTGGATATACTCTGCATCTGTTTAGTGGTTTCCCTCATGATGGTAAACCAATTCAGTGTTTATGCCTATCTTGTTCCCTTCTGTGATTAACTGTGGTTTTAAGCAAAGAAAGTTAATTGAACTGAACCCCTGGGGAAGAGGGGGACACAGCAGGACACCATTTGTATTGTATCCGCTGCTAATGCCCTTCATTTCTAACAAGACCTCTTTGAGCTCTCTGGCTCCTTCTGAATCATGATGGGTCTGATCTGGACCTCATTCTAGAGACTTTCAGAAATCAAGTCCAAAAAAGCATTCAGAGCAAGCCAACCTGAGTTGCTCCACCCCAAACCTCCCCAATTAACCAAAAATCCAGCAGAGCCTGGTGAAAGATTCCACAAAAGGTACTCCAGGAAAAAGCATCACCAGATGCATGAACTCCTTAGCGGTTGGTTATTCCCTGTCCCTCAGGTGTTCAGGGTTGCAATGGAGGGCAGAGTCAAGGAAGTTGCACTGCATGATGGGAACAAGAGTGGCCACCTGGGACTTCTCCCGTCATTTGCTTTGCAGAAAGTCCACCCTCCTCCGTACCCGTTTTCATCTCGGACCAGCAGCCTCCCGTGAGACGGCCCGATGTCCCCCGTCAGCATTTTGAAGATGGTGGTTTTCCCAGCGCCGTTCACGCCCAGCAGGCCGAAGCACTAGATTGCAAGAGGGGAAAGAGACGTTTTGTTGTGAAGCTTTCATCAAGAGGCTGAGGAACCAAAACAGCTAGTAATAAATGGGATTGGAAATGTGACATCTGGTTTCATTTTTTTATAGGGGGATGGGCTCAACTGAATTGGGGGAAGATGAGAATTCAGATGAGAAATTGGAAAGCAAAACAATTGAAATGTTGAGGTGATTTAGGGTTCCAGCAAAGCGACTGACAGTAGTTGTACCTTCTAATATTCAAACAGGACTCGAATCTTGAATTAAACTGGGGGGAGGGGGGGAGGAACTAAACCTGCCAGCTGA
Organism: Heteronotia binoei; assembly: GCF_032191835.1. NCBI lineage: Eukaryota > Metazoa > Chordata > Lepidosauria > Squamata > Gekkonidae > Heteronotia > Heteronotia binoei. Next base: position 63,669,253 of record NC_083238.1, read on the forward strand.
ATACTTCTCTCTTGTGTGGCAGCTTTTAACACACAGACGATATCAGAGGGAGGATAGACATTCTCTCTTTAGTCTGGCTGAGTTAACCCTTCCCCCGCTCCTAGGCCCTGCTTCAGGAATTCTCCCTGGGCCATTCTGCCTGTTTCATCAACCCAACCCAATTCCCTTGTGGTGTGCTGCACTCCGGGTGGCTACGGAGGCCCACACGGTGCAGAAAGTAGGGAGCTTAGGGTCAATGGCTTCCCAGTGCTGACGTGGGGGCCCCTGCCAGGTTGGATCAGCCTCAGAAGCTCTCCCAGGTTGGGAGAGCCAGTGTGGTGTAGTGGTGAAGTGCGTGGACTCTTATCTGGGAGAACCAGGTTTGATTCCCCACTCCTCCACTTGCACCTGCTGGAATGGCCTTGGGTCATAGCTCTCGCAGGAGTTGTCCTTGAAAGAGCCAGTCGGATGTAGTGGTTAAGTGTGCGGACTCTTATCTGGGAGAACCGGGTTTGATTCCCCACTCCTCCACTTGCAGCTGCTGGAATGGCCTTGGGTCAGCCAGAGCTCTCTTATCTGGGAGAACCGGGTTTGATTCCCCACTCCTCCACTTGCACCTGCTGGAATGGCCTTGGGTCAGCCATAGCTCTGGCAGAGGTTGTCCTTGAAAGGGCAGCTGCTGTGAGAGCCCTCTCCAGCCCCACCCACCTCACAGGGTGTCTGTTGTGGGGGAGGAAGGGAAAGGAGATTGTGAGCCGCTCTGAGACTCTTCAGAGTGGAGGGCGGGATATAAATCCAATATCTTCATCTACCTCACAGGGTGTCTGTTGTGGGGGAGGAAGGTAAAGGAGATTGTGAGCCGCTCTGAGACTCTTCGGAGTGGAGGGCGGGATATAAATCCAATATCTTCATCTACCTCACAGGGTGTCTGTTGTGGGGGAGGAAGGTAAAGGAGATTGGGAGCCGCTCTGAGACTCTTTGGAGTGGAGGGCGGGATATGAATCCAATATCTTCTTCTTCTCCCCCAGGCTGCAGCCCCATGGGGGGGGGGTGGTGCTCACCTCCCCTGCTGGGATTCCGATGCTGACATTGCGGACAGCTACAATCCTTCGATGGGGAAGATGGTAGATCTTGGTGAGGTTCTGGAGCTGCAGCATGTCATAATCTGTTCTGCCTGCCGCCACCCGCTCACTTTCGGTGAGGACGTCCTTGTCTTCCTCCTCTTCAGCAGCCTCCAGCTGGAGAGGCAGTTTGCCGTGCATTTGGTCATAGAGGAATCTGGCAGCAAAGGAAACAATTTGGGCCTCAGTTTTACACCCCAGAGGAACACAGCTGGATGCTGGAGATGCCAGTCACTAGACTCTGAGCCTCCAGCCTCATCTACAACCCTCTTTTAAAAAAGAAATTGTAGGGATTTCTTCTCTTTAAACAAATGTACTCATCCATTAAATGGGCTTTTTGTAGCAGGAGCTCCTTTGCATATTAGGCCACACACCCCTGATGTAGCCAATCCTCCTGGAGCTTACAGGGCTCTTTGTACAGGCCCTACTGGGAGCTCCAGGAGGATTGGCTACATCAGGGTGTGTGGCCTAATATGCAAAGGAGCTCCTGCTACAAAAAATGTCCTGGAGAAGACTGATCGTTAACTATAAAGGGAATGTGGCCAAATTGTGTTAAGTGCTCCAAAGGCTTTGTGAGACCCCTTCCCAGCCCCACAGATGGAGAGCTACTCTTAGAGCCTCTGATTCCCCCCTGCCTCCGTATTTATTTACACCTTTAGCTCCTGCCTCTCCTCTTGGTTCTAGAGGGTTTACAAGAATAGTTGCAACATCCCCAGATAAAACCAAAGACAAACTAAAGCCTCAAATCTCTATCTGCCTCTCACTTAATAAGATACCTGCCACCCTAACTCGCCCCCTCCCCATTACAAAAGAAGGCAGCTCTATGAGAAAACAATTTTAATTCCCATTTGGCAGAAGCAGAATGGGGCAAAATATACCACTGGCCGTTATTAAACCCTCAGGTGGTTTCTGCAATTGGCCCAGTGTTCTGGTCAGCTGTTTGGCGGAAGAATTCTACAAGCCTGCCCTGGGAACGTCCAGCAATGCCTCATAGGAACTGATCATCCCAGAACTCCCTTCCAGTCAACTCATTACTCCACTTCTGTTGGTGATTGTGGAGCTCTCCAGAAAGAAGCCGACTTACTCTAATATTTTATACCAGACTTTTTGAATTGTCCCATCGTCGACCACGAGACGGATGGAGAAGAACAGGGTCCCTTGGAGGAAAAGTCCCAGCAACTTGCAGCTAATCCTGTCCAGCTCAAAGGTTTTGTCCGGGTAAACCACGCCGTAAGCCTTGAGGAAGCCCATCAGGGCTTGGTGTTGGGAGAGCTCGATCAACCCATTTCCAAAGCAGAATTGGGGGAACATCAGGAAAACGTGCCTCAGGGTCTCAGCGAGGTTGTGCAAGCCCTGAAAGAAGCAAGAGCACTATTGGGGGTCTCTCTGCCCTGGCTGGCTACGAAATGGGCAGCGCAGCATCCGGGTCATCTGTGGAATGTGCTACAGCAAAATGCCCGTCGCGATGACAGCAAAGGTGGTTTTGTACAATGTATAAAGTGGGAGGGGGCACCATTATTTTCTTTTTCAATTTTCTTCAAGTTTTTAGTAAGTTTCAGAGTTACAAATAGATGAACAAGCAATACAAATATACAGTGCACATTAAATAAAATGGAGTAAAAAGAAAATACAGCGTATTTAGTGTATTCTAAAAGTAAATCATTTTCTGATATAGTGATTGCTCTGTAATTACAGAGAGCAAATTACAGGATACCCCACGGTCTTACCACTTTTCTATCATATCATAAGTCGAAATATAAATAAATATAATGCAGGAGAACAGTTAGAAGTAGTAAAAGTCAATTTACTTAAAATGGAATAATCCCACAGTTTATTTATCCACTGGGCAATAGTAGGCATTTTTGAATCTTTCCATTTCAATGTTAGCAACATTTTTGCTACAGACCAAAGTTTGAGAGTAATTTCTTTTTTCGGTTCTTCGTTACATTTCATATTCTGAAAATCTAGTAATACAGCTTGTGGTGTTAGAGGGATGATAACATAAAATTTTCCCTGATTTTACCAACTATTTTAACTCAGAAGGCCTATTAGAGGACATGACCACTAGGAAAGAAATAAAGTTGCCATTTGACCACAACCTTTACTACAAAGAGGAGAAGTTGCAGAGTTCCTTTTATGGAGTGTAAAAGGGGCTAAGCACCATTGCATTCTTTACACCCCACATGGTGTGTAGAAGAGGTCAGCTGAACCCCTTCCCCCATTTCCAGCTCTGTTGCTTCAGACCCCTATTAGACAGGGGCTAGGACAAAAGAGGAGGGAAGGCAGAGCAGGGGGGAGTGGAACTGGGGGAGGAGATGTTCAGCTCCCCTCACCCCAAGGATCCCTTCCAAGAGGCAAAGAGTCCTGTCTCAATTTACATGTGAGGAACTCTTTAGCATCCTCCATTCTCTGGGAGTCCAGGGGGAGCAAAGGGGGCAAATTTTCCTGGTGCCCCACAAGGTGGAGTCAGGCAAAGGCCAGCAGTCATAGTAGGGACTGGCCGAAGAACCAGCCAGCGTTGGTGTCCCTGGGGGGGGGGGGGGGAACAGGATCGGAAGGAAGAAGCAGCTGCTTTCTATCTTCTGCCGACTGCAACGGCTGGACTCAGAAAGCATTCTCTGCACGATGTCTGGCCAGATGCTCCGTGTGCAAGCTGCAACCTCTGCTATCTACAGCCACGTCAGAGGCTTACTTGGCCTGCGTGAAAGATAACTGGTACTCAGCCCTAACTCCCTCGAACAAGTGATTTCTTTCATGATGAACCAAAATGGCTTTTGCCCCCTGATGCTTTCTGTAGGAGTTCAAAATCTGCTCCCCGGCTTCTTACCTGATCAGTGGCCTTTTCCTGGGAGAGCAGAAACACCACTGACTGTGTGATGATGGTGTTGATGCCAAAGAACAAGTTGATGCAGACATAAACAATAAAGGCCATTCCTGTTTCCTTGAAGATCCCCGCCAGCAAATACATCCAGGAAAATGTGGCATACCTGAACGGCATCACCGGCAAGAACGAGAGAAGCACAGAAAAAGAAAAGACCATCAATAGCCAAGAAAGGATTCACCGGTGGACACTTGTCTGCGAGAGAAGAGGGAGCTTTTTATTCACCACCAAGGAGAGTGCTTTTGAAATTCTTTGTCGGCAAGAAGAAAAGAAGCAACTGGACTACCCAGCGTTAACTCTGAGCAATGATGAAATATGGAAAAGAGGAAAAACCAATGCTGATGTTTGCTGAGCCAGCAAACCTTTCAGTCACAATTCAACCACTGCTCCTCTCCTTTCTGTTTACTTGTTTCCACCTGTCTGCTCAGAAAGCCTGAGACAGTTTGTAACCAGAGAATCCCAACACTCCAACACTAAACACTGTCTATCCCCCAACCCCATGGGGCTATGGGTGGTAGCAGAGGTGGAATTCTAGCAGGAGCTCCTTTGCATATTAGGCCACACACCCCTGATGTAGCCAGTCCTCCATGAACTTACAAAAAAGAGCCTTGCAAGCTCTTGGTGGATTGGCTACATCAGGGGTGTGGCCTAATATGCAAAGGAGCTCCTGCTAGAATCCCACCCCTGGGTGGCAGTGGGAGGCACTCCTAATGGAGCTCAGGGGATCCAGGTCACCCCCTCGTTAAACTCCAATCACAAAGCTCAGCTACAAAAAGTTCAACTGAGTTTGAACACTTTGAGGCATTTGTTCATCATTCAAGTGGAATGGAATTGAACGAAATCCTTACCCAAAGAGGAACAGGAGAAGGAAGACAGCCAACAGGTTGCTGTCATTGTAGAAAGCTGGAATCTGGAAGGCTGAGATGACTCCGATGGAGAGGGCAACAGGCACCATAAAGTATGTCTGGGGGAGGAGAGTGACAAGAGTTTATCAGAAACCACTTTCTTCTAGCAAAACAGACAGATTCAGTCTTCAGAGGCATGCAAGCAGGTGTGGTTTCTATGGGGCCTGGCCGAGAGTCACATTATTTGGTGCTGGAATGAGGACGAGCGGTCCTCCTCATGGTTTTCTCACCAATGTAGACCAGAGTCAGCAGGGCGGCTGTGCTGATGTGAACTGACAGAACAAGGTTTGCATCCGAAGCAGGGTGCAGGCTGCGCCTCAAAGCTTCAGTCCAGAATTAAACTCTGCTGGTCTTCAAGGTGCCTGATTGGACTCAAACATTGTTCTCTAGATCAGAACCGTCACTGCACAGAAGACGTATTATCCCGATGATTAAAGCCCCTGCATTTCCCTACTTGTGCGGTGGGAGAGACGTGTCCAGTATTAGAGGGGGAAGCAAGCAATGTTCCCTCTCAGCTGAGTTAGTGTGAGCTAGTTCACGGTTTTTAGCCTCTGGCTCACCTATTTATGTCTTAGCTCAGGAAGGAGGGCCCCGGAGCCAATTAATTTACACAGTAGTCATATTGCTCCCTCACAACTTTAATGCCAGGAGCTCACAAAGTGGGATTTTTGCTCATGAGGCTCCACAGCTGAGAGGGAGGATTGGAAGCGAGCCTTTTGTTTTATTTATTCAAAGCATTTTTACCCCATCTTTCCATTCAATCAAGGTCTCCAAGGCAGGAAACATTTTAAAAAACCCATTAAAGCATTTGAAGAATTTATTGTAAAATAATTCAATAAAAACCCATGGACAACACCAGAACCAGAGAGGAGGGCCAAAAGCTGTTGCTGGGGCAGGTCAAACAAAACAAAGCAGAATTCCCCAACTGGCAAAAAACACTGCTGGAGGGAGGGAGGGAGGGAAACGGACAGGCCTCCGAGGAGGGGCAGGGGGAGGGACCTCCATGACCGAGGAAACGGTTGCCGCCCGTCTAGGTGGTTGGGGGTGCCTGAAGGAGAACCTCTAAAGAGGACTGGAGAAGAGTTATTATTTTCAAATATTGCACTTCAGCTTCATACTTAAATACTCAGTCTTTATGTTTCAATGCACAGGCTAGTTTCAATCGTGTCTAATATGACCTCCAGTGGAGCAAAGGACTGTCTTTCCCCAGCAATCTTAGTCTGTGTTTCAGCAGCTGCAACACGTTGAGTTTTGAAATACTGATGATGGTTGCTTTGCACTCAGGTCATATGAAAAGTCCTACATGAACCTGTGCTGAAAAGGGAGGCGAGAGGGACCATCCAACGGAACTGCCCAGGCTTGCATACAAGGGGGAAAGAGAAGAAGAAGAAGGAGGAGAAGAAGAAGACTGCAGATTCATACCTGCCCTTCTCTCTGAATCAGAGTCTCAGAATGGCCTACAATCTTCTCTACCTTTCTCCCCCACAACAGACACCCTGTGAGGTGGATGGGGCTGAGAGATCTCTGACTGAAGCCGCCCTTTCAAGGACAACTCCTGCGAGAGCTCTGGCTGACCCAAGGCCATTCCTGCAGGTGCAAGCAGAGAAGTGGGGAATCAAACCCGGCTCTCCAAGAGAAGAGAGCTCTGGCTGACCCAAGGCCATTCCTGCAGGTGCAAGCAGAGAAGTGGGGAATCAAACCCGGCTCTCCAAGAGAAGAGAGCTCTGGCTGACCCAAGGCCATTCCAGCAGGTGCAAGTGGAGGACTGGGGAATCAAACCCGGTTCTCCAAGATACGAGAGCTCTGGCTGACCCAAGGCCATTCCAGCAAGTGCAAGTGGAGGAGTGGGGAATCAAACCTGGTTCTCCCAGATAAGAGAGCTATGGCTGACCCAAGGCGATTCCAGCAGGTGCAAGTGGAGGAGTGGGGAATCCAACCCAGTTCTCCCAGATAAGAGAGCTATGGCTGACCCAAGGTCATCCCAGCAGGTGCAAGTGGAGGTGTGGGGAATCAAACCCGGTTCCCCCAGAAAAGAGATCTATGGCTGATCCAAGGCCATTCCAGCAGCTACAAGTGGAGGAGTGGGGAATCAAACCCGGTTCTCCCAGATAAGAGATCTATGGCTGACCCAAGGCCATTCCACCAGCTGCAAGTGGAGGAGTGGGGAATCAAACCCGGTTCTCCCAGATAAGAGATCTATGGCTGACCCAAGGCCATTCCAGCAGGTGCAAGTGGAGAAGTGGGGAATCAAACCCGGTTCTCCCAGATAAGAGTCCGCACACTTAACCACTACACCAAACTGGCTGTTACACAATTGTCTTCAGTATTATGAACAACAGGGCAAAATGGGTGGGAGGGCAAAAAAGCACAATCAACTCAGCTTCCCTCCCTCCTGCCAAAGAGCGGGCAAGTAAAATTTCATGGAGCAACTCAGCAGTAGAAAACTGTGCTTTCCTCCCATACGGCATATATCAAAAACATCAGTAAGTCACAACTTCACTCATTCTCTTTGCTTTCTGTCGTTTTTACTGCCACAGGGAAAATGGTGACCATATTTGCATTTTTGTTCCTGCTTCTGAAAGAATTAAAAAAAAAAAAAAGGTAGTTCCTTGTGCAAGCACCAGTCATTTTCAACTCTGGGGTGATGATGTTTTCACGGCAGACTTTTTACGGGGTGGTTTGCCATTGCCTTCCCCAGTCATCTCCACTTTCCCTCCAGCAAGCTGGGGACTCATTTGACCGACCTCGGAAGGATGGAAGGCTGAGTCAACCTGGAGCCAGCTACCTGAACCAGCTTCCACAGTGATCAAACTCAGGTTGTGAGCAGAGGGCTCCGACTGCAGTACTGCAGCTTTACCATTCTCTGCACCAGGGGGCTCTTTCGGAAAGAATTAACCGCTGTGAAATGAAAAGAGGTTAAGATGGTCCAGGCTTCCCCAATCTCGTCAAGTCTTAAAAGGCCAGCCCTGGTCAGACTCAGATGGGAAACCACTAAGGATCACTGGGGTTGTGACCAACCTTCTCTCTAAGCTTGTGAGCAAAAATTCTATTTCGTGAGCTGCTGGCATTAAAGTTGTGAGCTCCTGCATCAATTATCGTGCTCTGGGGTCATCCTTCCTGAGCTAAGACAAAAAAATGTGTGAGCTGGAGGCTATAAAACTGTGAGCTAGCTCACACTAACTCAGCTTAGTGGGAACCCTGGTCACGATGCAGGGGCCACCCACGGGAAGCCACCTCTGAACGTCTCTTGCCTTGAAAACCCCATGAGGGGTGGCTGTAAATGGCAGCACTTCCCACTACCAGACAAGGAGCCTGGATTCTCTTCTTCCAGAAGAACCCCGATATCGTCCTGTCTCACTAGAACATGGACAATACTTTACATTCACCACTGATAACACCACCTTCTGCCTGACTGGCAAGCCTTGCAAGACGCCCACTATTCTGGCTGAATTTGAAGGCCAGGTGTCAGACAACACGCATCCTGCGGGAGATGAGGAGGCACAGGGATAACCCAGGGGGGTTTTCTGACTAAACATAGCCGTGGGGCTGCAGATGTCCCCCCAAGCAGGGGCAGGAGTGTCAACCCCTGAGGATTTTCCCCTGGAGGAAAGAAAAACCACTCCGATAGGATGGAAGGAAGCAGTGCAGTCCAAAGCTGGATATAGTCTTATGGTGCTGAGCTCAAACTTACTTTCTCCCCCCTCAAAACACTAATCACTGCTTGAATCTGTCAGATGTTTTCCATTTCTATAAAAATACTTGTATTTTTGCAAAATTGCAGCGACTGAGGGGGTGTGGAATAGACAAAAATCACAACAAAAAACCCCTGCTTCCATTTCCCCCCTCAAAAATGTGTAGTAATTCCGACAGAAAATATATTTCCAGAGAAAGAGCTGCTTTAAAATGTAAGAACTGTTTTCTGCCCTGCTCTCATCTTAGCAGAACTTTTATGTGGGAGCTGCCACGGCAGCCGTAGCCATTACACAGAACTCTTAGCAAAATGCATACCGTTGGACGGCATTTAAGGCTGTCTTTTCCTCTCCGCCTCTTTGCAATTCAACCTAAAGGCTTTTTGTGTGTGCTTACAAGTGAGGAATATATTGAAGTCCTGACCGGAATGGCACTCTGGTCTTTCATAAATGTGCCGAGCTTTATGCACAAAGAGAAGAGACTGTTTTAGCGCCCACTTTGATGTCTGGCCTTCTAACTGTTCTAAAATGCCCTTGTTCCAAGTTTGCGTGTCCTATGAAGATCATCATTATCACCACAATTAGTAGGGATGGTGTGAGGATTCCAGCCCGGGTGGGTTCAGTTCTGCTGCTATTGCAGGCAATTGTTGTCCTGAGCCTTTGTGTGTCAGATTCTATCCGATTTACTTCACTGCGAGGGAGACGTGATTGGGGGGTGGGGGGAGGGAGGAACGTGCAGATTTCTACACAGACAACCTGGAAGGAAGACCTCGTGCCTAAAGCATCAGGGGATTTAAGGACTGTTCTAATCCATCGTGCCTTTGAAACTCCTCCAAAGTAGCCTTTCATGGAAAGCTCTGGGAAAGGGAAAGAGATGCAGCATCCACTTTTGGGTGTCTGTTCCGCTGCTCATTCTGGGGCACATCTGCTTTCCATCCCTGGGGAATAGGAGTCAGGATACTGGAGGCAGGACAAGAAGGAGCAAGAATAGGTATTTCTCTAAAAGATTCATTAGCTGCTTGTCTTCCTGAGGAGCTCAAAACAGCTTGCAGTATTAGTCAAATAGATATAATTTTCTTAAAAAATAAAACCATTAGACATTTCACAGACAAAAGATCAGGGCTTTTTTGTTTCAGCAACTCCTTTGCATATTAGGCCACATCCCCTGTTAGAGCCAATCCTCCAAGAGCTTCTAGGGCTCTTAGAAGAAGATGAAGAAGAAGGTATTGGCTTTATATCCTGCCTGCCACTTTGAATCTCAGAGCAGCTCACAATTTCCTTTATCTTCCTCCACCACAACAGACACCCTGTGAGGTGGGTGGGGCTGAGAGGACTCTCACAGCAGCTGCCCTTTCAGAGACAACCTCTGCCAGAGCTATGGCTGACCCAAGGCCATTCCAGCAGCTGAAAGTGGAGAAGTGGGGAATCAAACCTGGTAAAAGTCTGCACACTTAACCACTACACCAAACTGGCTCTCACTGGCTCTCACTACACCAAATTGGCTCTTACTACAAACTGGCTCTCACTGCATCAAACTGGCTCTTCGTACAGGGCCTGCTGCAAGCTCCAGGAGGATTGGTACATCAGGGGTGCGTGGCCTAATATGCAAAGGAGCCCCTGCAAGAGACCAATGTAAGTTCACTATCATCACCCTGAACTTTCTGCTTGGTGCTGCAGCTTCCAGACTGCCCGTCCCCAGAGGTGGAGCGGATCGGCTACTTACGAGGTCGTAGATGAAGTTGGTCACCCAGTAGGTGGTCACCCCGAGGCCGGAGATGTGCTGCAGCTGCTTGGCCTTGTTCTGGTGCTCCTTCACCACGTAGAGCACGAAGCTGGCAGTGGTGATGGAGTAGCCAATCAGGACCGACATGGAGACGATGATGTCCAGCAGGCTGCTCAGCCTGGGGGAGGGAAGCAGTTTGGCCCCACATAAGTATGGAGCCCTCTGTCCTTTTACAGATATTATTCCTAATGTTCATTTTGACCCTTTTGATCTAGTAGTCATCACAGCAACATATGAAGCTGCGGCCTTCTACTGAATCAGACCCCCCTGGGTCCCTCAAAGTCAGTCTTGTCTACTCAGACTGGCAGCGGCTCTCCAGGGTCTCCAGCTGAGGTTTTTCACGCCTACTTGCCTGGACCCTTTTTAGTTGGAGATGCCGGGGATTGAACCTGGGACCGTCTGCTTCCCAAGCAGATGCTCTACCACTGAGCCACTGTCCCTCCCCTAATATGAACATCTGAAGCTGCCTTCCACTGAATCAGACCCCCCTGGGTCCATCCAAGTCAGTTTTGTCTTCTCAGACTGGCAGCAGCTCTCCATGGTCTCCAGCTGAGGTTTTTCACGCCTACTTGCCTGGACCCTTTTTAGTGGGAGATGCTGGGGACTGTGAACCTGGGACCTTCTGCTTCCCAAGCAGATGCTCTACCACTGAGCAGGGTCATGGCTCTCCAGGGTCTCAAGCTGAGGTTTTTCACGCCTACTTGCCTGGACCCTTTTTAGTGGGAGATGCCAGGGATTGAATCTGGGACTTTCTGCTTACCACTGAGCCACCATCCCTCCCACATATGACGCTGCCTTCTACGGAATCAGACCCTCCTTGGTCCATCAAAGTCAATCTTGTCTCCTCAGACTGGCAGCAGCTCTCCAGGGTCACCAGCTGAGGTTTTTCAGGCCTACTTGCCTGAACCCTTTTGAGTTGGAGATGCCGGGGATTGAACCTGGGACCTTCTGCTTACCAAGCAGGTGCTCTACCACTGAACCACCCACACAGCCCTTCCTCATGAAACTGCCTTGTACTGAATCAGACTCTTGGTCCATCAAAGTCAGTATCATCTACTGAGACTGGCAGTGGCTCTCCAGGGTCTCCAGCTGAGGTTTTTCACGCCTGCTTCCCTGGACACTTTTTAGTTGGAGATGCCGGGGATTGAACCTGGGACCTTCTGCTTACCAAGCAGATGCTCTACCACTGAGCCACCATCCCTCCCCTATAAACATATGAATGTATGAAGCTGCCTTCTACTGAATCAGACCCTGGGTCCATCAAAGTCAGTCTTGTCTCCTCAGACTGGCAGTGGCTCTCCAGGGTCTCAAGCTGAGGTTCTTCATGCCTATTTGCCTGGACCCTTTTTAGTTGGAGATGCCAGGGATTGAACCTGGGACCTTCCGCTTCCCAAGCAGATGCTCTACCACTCAGCCACCATCCCTCCCTCCCAAACTCGCCACAGTTCTCAATTGGTAGTTCAGGGATTGCTGGCGTGTGCCAGGCCCCTGTAGGCTGAGTTCAGGATGGCCGATAGATAATTTTTTTAAACTTAAACTTTATTAAGAATTATGAAGTTACATGAAAGGATCTGTTATGAAAACAACAGACTTAGACTAAGTATCAATGAGATGGGTTACAAGGATAGCTTATACAACTAAAAAGATTAAAGAAAAATACATGACAAATTGACCAATTATCAGTATAATATAAAACTCAGGCACTCTAATGATTACCATAATAAATGGCTTATTAGAGGCAAGATATTCCAGATAAGGAAGCCAAACACTCAGAAAAGTGGATTCATACAAGTCTGAATTCTGTTGTTTAATCGAGTCCATGATTTTATCAAGCCCACAAGTCGAGTGTGGCAGTGAAAGAGTTAAGGGCACGAGAGTTAGCTGAAAAAACTCCGTGGTGCCCCCCTACTCTTGGTGCCCTAATTTTGCTTAATAGTTAATCCAGAGCTGGAAAAATCATTGTAAAGCCTGGATAGCTGCTGTGTGGGTGAGAAAATTTGGATTTTCTAGTGCACATGAAAGCCATTCTTACTGACCCTGTGGCAGCCACTTCCTTTCCCCCAGCAAAAGGGGCAGGGGCTTCTTTTGTTAAAAAAAAACCCTACTAGAATATCATTATAGCAATATATCATTGTAACAATAGAGGTAGCAGGTTTTCTGAAGTCTCAACTTTCCTTTTTTTAAGTAAGTCTCAATCCCCTCCCTTTGTAGAGATAGAAGGAAATAAAGCATCTCTTTACTTTAAAAATTCCTGGACATTTGGAGAACCTGTTACAATGGTATATCACTATAATGAAATTCTAGTGCCAAATTTGTCACGGAATGGCAGGCTATGCCATCTTTGGGCTGCTCCAGAATCATCAGAGACTGGTCAGTGCTTTTGCCCCCCCTCCCCCCGTTAAATTCTAGACAGAAGAAGGCTAAAAGCAGCATCTTACATGAGCTGTTCCTGACTCTCTCCGCCAGGGTAGGGATGAGCAACGACAGAAATACCTAAACAAAGAACAAACATACTTGTTGAAGGGTGTGTTTTTCAGGGGTTGTCAGTCTGATCTTTGTTCAGTTTATGTACCCCTGTTCTGAATCGGGGGGGGGGGGGGCTCCAAGGACCGTCAGGGCTCCCACCTGACACAGACATGTCTCTGCAGCACAAAGTCTTCCCATGGTGGGAATTGGAGCAGGCTGCCCTCTCCCAGGTGAAACAATGGTGACATCAAGGGGTGTGGCCTAATATGCAAATGAGTTCACCCTGGGCTTTTTCTACCCCAAAAGCCGTGCCTGTAACTGTTGTTCATGCAGTGTCTTCAGTGTGGATATACATGGGAATTGCAGATGCGCAGGCCTAATCACACCCAGGCTGCCTGTTCATGCGCAGTTTCCATGTGGGACTGCACTGAAGACACGTTGGGAACAAGGCTGGTGCTTAAATTCCACCCAGAGGGGACCCTTTCAGGGACACGTTTCTTTAAAAGAAATGCCTCGTGTTGTTTCATGTCTTGCAGGTGACCTTTTCAAAGGAGGCCTCCGGCCTGTTTAGGCAGTTGGAAGAACAGGAGGAGAAAAGAGACAGAGCAGCAGGATGCCTCCCACGGTTCCTTGGAAAGAAAAGTTTCTCCTTAAATGCTATGGCTTCCCCCCCACACACACACACTCTACTGATGAGCGGGAAAAGAACTTTAGTCTGTAACAATGAAGTACAAACAACTAGAAAGCTTTTCCTTCTCTCCAAAATAAAGGCGATGCCGTTTGCCTAAGCTGTTAATGCTCCACTATAAAGCCATTTTCTCTTGACTGCAGCTTAGGCTAGAAGTCAAAATTTCCATTTCAATACATATTTTTGGAGGCTTGGAAGATGAAGCAGCACAATATACATAAGTCCAAAGCCATTATGATTTGCTTAGTGACAGCGGAGGAAAAGCTCTTTTATGTGCCTTTTTAAGTCTACCATGGCAAAGTCAGACCTCAAAGGCAGGATTGCCACCTGTCTCAAACGGCTGAAAGGACGGACAGCTTTGATCTGCCCATTTCAAGAGTTCTTAAGCTGTCATTTATGTGTCAAAGCCAGAAAGGGCTTGGGCAGCCTGACAGGTGTCAAGGAGGACGTCCCATCCGGTGTGTCTGTCTTCATTCCCATCCACCAACCCCACCCTGGCCATAGTCCATCCAGTCTTCAGACCAGGTCTGTTCCGGGGCTCCCTAACTGGTTGGAGCCTGCAGGCCTCCCCGGGGGATTCTCCACAAATTTTGAGGCAGCCTGTAGAGGTTTGTGAAGAGCAGAGGGTTGAAAAGGCACCGAGCCATTTCACAACCCGCTTTCTGCTCCCCACCAAAATGGCAAGCAGAAAACAGGGCCACACACTGATATGAACCAGTTCGGTTTGTGAACCAGGGTATTCATTCACGGTTTGATTTGTGGTTCAGCCACGAACCACAAACCAAAATGTGAAAATGAGGTTCATGCACGTCCCTTGTTGAAACCAAGACCTCTTGGCCTGACAGGGCAAACAGGGTTGCCGAGGGCTGTGAGACACCTACCGTAGTTGGAGGACTTCTCCTTTGGCAAGTTTGCTCGGAGAATGAAGTTATTCAAGCTGTTCAGGTACGCTGGGAGGCTGTGATACCCTTCTGGATTATACCAGACCTACGTGGACATTCCAGAGGCAAAAACAAAACAGGGGGGAATTAGGTGGACTGGGTGATGATTTACTTGGGGGAGGTGGAAGATGGGGATCTTCTTTGAACCGTTAAGTCTGGATGTTCAGGTTCACTCCAAAAGTCTGGCCCCTGCCCGCTCCCCCCCCCCCAGGCTCCAACAAGAGGCCCCTCTGAGAGTTCATGCCAAATTTGCTGACATCCATGCCATAGGAAGGCACCACACAGGGCTTCCGTTTTTAATGAAACAATGAAGTAAGGAACAGGGGAATGTGTAAGAGGTGGTTGGCATGACTGAGCTGATGTTGTCTGAAACTGTACCAGGAGAGATGCCCTGGGCCAAGGCTGTGTCAGGAAAGGCAGATGTCTCTGGAAGGGCCCACCACTACCAAGCTCCCTGCAGTCTGCTGGCAGGGAAAGACACACAGCGGGTGCAGAATTGTGGCTCTCCTCTGGCAGGCCTAGGGGTGATATGCCACACACCACCCAGGACCATCAGGAAAAGAACATCCAGGCACCTGGGGATGTGGGAGGGCTGGAAGGCAGGCAGAAGTGGGGGGTGCTGGGGGTGACTGGAAGGAGGAGGAGGGCCTGGGGGCTCTCTTCCTAGGCTCTGCTCTGGGGAAGAAGAAGAAGAGATTGGATTTATACCCTGCCCTTCACTCAGAGTTTCAGAGCAGCTTACAATCTCCTTTCCCTTCCTCGCCCCACAACCAATGCTCCCTCTAAGCTGTGGAGTCTTGTGAGCAAATATTCTACTTCATGAGCTCCTGGCATTCAAGTTGTGAGTGAGCGATCTGGCTGCTGCTTAAATTAGTTTGCTCTGGTGCCCTCCTTCCTGAGCTAGGACAAAAATGTGTGAGCCGGAGGCTAAAAAACTCTGACCTAGCTCACGCTAACTCATCTTAGAGGGAACACTGCCCACAACAGTCACTCTGTGAGGTAGGTGTGGCTGACAGAGCTCTAAGAGAACAGCTCAGAGAGAACTGTGAGCAGCCCAAGGTCACACCAGCAGGTGCATGTGGAGGAGTCAAACCCGGTTCTCCCAGATTAGAGTCTGCTCTCCTAGCCACTACACCAAAGGGATGTGACGGTTTCCACGTGATATAGAGCAGACAGCGAGGAGGAGTTCTGAGGGCTGCTTCTTTTCATGCAAGGATTGTTGTGAGTGTGGAAACCTTCCGTGGGATCCGACCCTACGGCTGTACAGGCTTCCTTGAGGATACATTCAATTTAACTCAACAGGGCTCTCTTCTGAGCAAACATGCAAAGGATGGGGTTGAAAGTGAGCCCCCAGTTTTAGCTGAGAATGAGCCTTTCCAGCTCATACAGTTGTCCAGGTATGTGGGGTCAGGAAGGGCTGAAAGAGCACCTTCTGCTAACCTGGCTCCATCCCACTTGTGAGGGGAAGCGCTGCACTTCCAGAAAAGTGAGTAACTCATAGTCATAATCTGGCACCATTGTGAAACGGAACACTGAAATCTCCTTCCAAAAAGCTACATGACAGCATAGAAGAACTATAAACATGAAATGTCTGTTTTTATGGAGTTCCATGGCAAACAGAACCGCACTTGAAGGTAGACTGTGGAGGGGCTACACCTTCAAAGAAGTGGAGGGTGTCTTGAGAAGCGTTCCCCTCCCCCCCCATCTCTGGGTCAGGCAACAATATAGGCAGCAGCATCTAAGTATTACTTTACTCACTGATTTCTGTTATGAAATGGATATTGGTACAAAAAAGAAGAAGAAAAGGCAGTACAAAACAGGCCAGGTGCAGTGGGAAAGAAAGCCCTGAAATACTTCCTGGGGACTTCATCTCTCATTCATCATAAAATGTGAGGTCCTCACATTCAGCTTGTGCTGTGTGCGTTGCACTGGCTTCTGATGAAGTACCAGATCCAGTTCAAGGTTCTGGTGTTGACCTTTAAGGCCCTTTAGGGCCCAGGACCCACATTTCTTTGGCACTGCCTCTCCCAGTACACCCCTAGAACAGCACTGTGCTCAGTGGGTAGAATCTATTGGTCATCTACTGATATCTGGCTGTCCACAACCAGAGCCAGGGTGGAAAACCAACCTGGTGGAACTCTGTTAAATGACATCTGTGTCCTGTGGGACCTGACACAGTTCCCCAGGGCCTGTAAGGCGAAGACGTTTCACCAGGTATTTAGCTGAGGACAGAGGCTGTTCCACCTTCCTGGCCTTCCCGCAAGGCTCCGGCACTACTAGTACTTTTAGTGCCATCTGTTAATTATGGTGTTTCATTGTATTAATTTGCTTTAACTATGAACATTATTGTCCATTGCCCTGAGCTCTGTTTTTATTGGGGAGGGTGGTTTAAAAAATCCAATTTAATAACAGTAATAATAAATAAGTCCCAGCTTGCTTTCTAATGCAGCAGAGATGGGGGGGGGGGTTTGCGTGGGAAGAGAAAAGGCTGGCTGGTGTGAAACAGAGCAGAGGAATTGAGATAAATTGCAATTCAACATCCCACCAGTTTCAGGATGGATTTCTTTCCCTACAGGTAATCCCCAGGAATGTACTGTATTTTCTGAAATGCTTCAATATTTAAATGGATTCTCATTGCCACGTTGCATCAGAAAGCAAACAGACCCTTACTGGTGTGGGTTTCTTTCTCACTGGCCATGTTTTACATTCAGTGCCATGCAGCATCTGTTTCCCATCTGCCTCTTGGGAGGGAGGGAGCTTTTGAGCACAACAGCATGGCTTGGGGTTTGTGTCCGACAAGGTCCCACGGACATCAGCGGGCCTCACAGCCGAAGCAAGAAGGGCCAGCCCCAGGACCCCTGAGCAGAGCTGGTCTCAAGGTCGGGCACAAGCCAAGGCAGGAGGCAAAGGGGGCTGCTGCCCTTGGGACTGGGGAGGAGGAGAGGTGGAGATTCTCCTCGGTGAGCCCTTCCCCTCCCAAAGCCAACTCCATGGTCTTGCTTTGTTTCCCATTTCTGTAACCCCAGTTCTGTCCTTCATCCTAGATGCCCCACCCTACGGATTGCATTGCCTCAGCGCTGCCTAATCCACTTTGACTCACAATGTCAAAGCGCAAAATCACAAAATACAGAAGTTCAAAAAACTTGGCCCAGCAACTTGTGATGCTTCTGTTTAAAACCTGCATGCCGAAACTAGCTAAATTAAGCCATCTAGCTAAATAAAATGGCCGCAGTCTTTCATTATTTTCTGCTTTTGGCTCAGTTGTGGTCACAGATGGGCCCTTAAACGGTTTTAGTTTTCTATAATAAATACATGTATGTTGGTTTATTTTACACTTTGTTTTTAATGTTTGCCCCTTTAATTGCATATTAACCTTCCAGGTTTCTTACTCCAGTTTTTGGGTTAAGTTTCTTTCCCTTCTTTGTTTTTCCTCAGTTGTGCTCACTCCACCGCTAGCCTGGGCATTGTCAACTTTCTTTCTAATGGTTGTGAAAAGGAGTGAAGCTCAAGTCTAACCATTTTCATGTTGTGCTTTTGAGGAGTACAGCTATAACTCCTTACACCCACTGGACCATGCAACATGTGTGTGTCCATATGATGGGGGTGCACACACTGACCATATTAGATATAAGTGCTAAAAGTCCCCGTTGTAGGAACTGTGAAGTAACTGTTACGAAATATCCTTGAGTGTGGTCAAAGCCTCAATTTTATACAGGTTGTAGAATCAAAAGGGCTGCTAATAATACTTAGCATGGAAATCAAAACACTTGCATTTATTGCTCAAGAGAGTTCTCGGCTAAACATTAGGAAGAGCTTCCTGACAGAGCGGTTCCTCAGTGGAACAGCTTCCTCCTTGGGAGGTGGTGAACTCTCCTTCCTTGGAGGTTTTGAAACAGAGGCTAGATGGCCATCTGACAGCAATGCAGATCCTGTGAATTTAGGGGGAGGTGTTTGTGAGTTTAGAGTGGTTCCTCAGTGGAAGAGGCTTCCTTCTCGGGAGGTGGTGGGCTCTCCTTCCTTGGAGGTTTTGAAACAGAGGCTGGATGGCCATCTGACAGCAATGAGGATCCTGTGAATTTAGGGGGAGGTGTTTGTGAGTTTAGAGTGGTTCCTCAGTGGAACAGGCTTCCTCCTTGGGAGGTGGTGGGCTCTCCTTCCTTGGAGGTTTTTAAACAGAGGCTAGATGGCCATCTGACAGCAATGACGATCCTGTGAATTTAGGGGGAGGCGTTTGTGAGTTTAGAGTGGTTCCTCAGTGGAACAGGCTTCCTCCTTGGGAGGTGGTGGGCTCTCCTTCCTTGGAGGTTTCTAAACAGAGGCTGGATGGCCATCTGACAGCAATGCAGATCCTGTGAATTTAGGGGAAGGTGTTTGTGAGTTTAGAGGGGTTCCTCAGTGGAACAGGCTTCTTCCTTGGGAGGTGGTGGGCTCTCTTTCCTTGGAGGTTTTTCAACAGAGGCTAGATGGCCATCTGACAGCAATGAGGATCCTGTGAATTTAGGGGGAGGGGTTTGTGAGTTTAGAGTGGTTCCTCAGTGGAACAGGCTTCCTCCTTGGGAGGTGGTGGGCTCTCCTTCCTTGGAGGTTTTTAAACAGAGGCTAGATGGCCATCTGACAGCAATGAAGATCCCTGTGAATTTAGGGGGAGGTGTTTGTGAGTTTCCTGCATTGTGCAGGGGGTTGGACTAGATGACCCTGGAGGTCCCTTCCAACTTGATGGTGCTATGATTCTACAACACAAAGGCACCCTCCAGAGCTTACCTTAGTCAGCGTTCTGTTAGCAGGCACAGGGTTGATATCGAACTGGAGGTCACTCGTCAAAGGCATCCCAAAACTCCAACCACCATACCTGGAAAGAGGGAAAAGCATGGGAGGAAGTGTACACTGCCCCAAACCACACCATTTAGAGCTCCCCTGTAAGAAATCAATTTCTGCCGGAGAGGCAGGTACAGCAGTGGCATGGGAGGTGACTGGGGTGGGCGAGGGGGAGTTGATTGGTTGTATTTTTCCTCCTCATGGCCACAGAGGGCACCTCCTCTGCACAGGACCCCCTGGTCTCCTCTGCCTCCACTGACTCTTACAGGTAAATAATAGCCTGGTAGATGACACTCACCAGCAGGCACTGGGGAATCAGATACTGGGACCAATTTAGAACAAGAACCAACAATGAAAACATTTATTGAATATTTAATATTTAAACTGAATATTTTAAAAGGATGAAAGGAGCATGAAAGAGGTTCAGCTGCGCTCTTTCTTTTCTTAGTGCTCCTCAGAGAGCCAGCTTGGGGTGGAGGCCAGAAAGGGTTATTAGCTGTCTGGGTTTATTAGGGAGGAGATCAGTAATAGACAGAAAGACCGACGGGTATTGGGGAGAACCAGTATAGGTACTGCCAAGAGAAGCGCCAATCTCTTCGCTTCTCCTCCTTCCTTTCCTCTAGCATCCAACCCCAGGTCCCATTCAGAGAGTCTTGCATGAATGGCTTGAAGTCTTCCTTCTGGCCAGGCCACCATGTTGGACTACCCAAATGGGCCATCTAGTCCATCATTTTGTTGCATGAAGCAGCTCACCTGATGCTCCCAGAAGGCCCCCCAGCAGGGCAAGGAGGCCGAAGTCTCCTCTGATAGTTCCCATCAGTGCTGGGATGCAGAGAGACTGCCCTTGAATGTGAATCGTGTCTTTGAATCGTCAAGGCTAGAAGCCCCTGATAGATTCCTCCTCCAGACAGAGGCTGAAGCTAGAGGCCGCCATTGTGACAAAACTGTTCCTTGCTGGAACCCGCCCCCCCCCCCCATTGCAGAGCAGATTTGTGGCATCTGGGCCATGTGGGCTGCACACCACACACACAGAGCTGCCAACCAGGTAGCTGATGATGAATGCCCTGTGTTTGTGTGGCTCGCTGGGTGTCTTACATTGTGTACGGTACATTTCAAACATGCAGCAGAGTCAGGAAAGCCGTGAGCCGCAGGAAGTTAATTTCTCTCCTCTGACTGTTTGGAAACACAGTCTGTATACCTGTCATTTCTAAGCATTCCATCAAAATGGAATGTATGTTTTGAGGATTATGCAAGAAAAGCAAGATCCAGATGGGCGGCTGCCTTGTGAGTCGGTCTGTAGCAGCAGAAAAGAGCCAGAGTCCAGGAACACCTCAAAGACTAGCCAAAGGGGGAGGAGCTTTGGGGAGTCCTGCAGTCACTTCTTCAGAAAAGCCAAGCGTCCACTTCCTTGGATCCTAGAGAGGCCTAAAGGCTTGGGCCTTCACAAACCTCAGGCACGCTTACTTGCATAATGGCTGTCCATGAATTTCTGCACACACCACAACCAACATATCAATGATTCTAACATCATGACAAAGCACAGGTCACACCGGCTCTAGTTCACCAACCCTAGTCTGAAAGCATAACTGGAGACTTACCAACAACAGAGAGAGAGAGAGAAAGCCCGAGAGAGAGAGAGAGAGCGAGGGAGGGAGAGAGAGGGAGGGAGAGGGAGAGGGAGTGTGAGTGAGTGAGTGTTTGTTCTCTTGTCTACAAATCAGGATTCCAAGCCGCAGTTTGAATCTGGCTGAGGATTCCAACCAAAGGGGGAAAAACATTGTGTGTCAACTAGTCTGGTCTGGACAAAACAGAAAAATTCTGGTTTGTAGGGCAAGTGGAGGCTTTGAGTTCCCGTTGGTGGGGAAAGGAGAGGGCAAGAGCTCAAGAACTTTTGAAGCCTGTTCCTGGAATGACTAACTACGGCTTGCTGTTACATCCAAATGGCTTGAGGTTGGATCTGAAGTACCATGAGTGTAGTGAACAGCCTGGACCGAGACTTCCTGCATCCTTCTGCAGTTCCCGGGGGATTCTGCTTGGGGGGGGGGGGGAGGAGACCCTCACAAAGAGTGCAGGGGGCAAAGTGGGTGACTGCAGTGGGAGGAGGAAATCATCAAAAATCAACTTCTCCCTCAACTCTCGTGGGAGTGCTGTTCCTCTAGTGTAAGAGCCATTACAGTGGTGCAAAAGCACCTTTGGATCTAAGCCCTGCCTCAAACATAAGAGAAGCCATGTTGGATCAGGCCAATGGCCCATCCAGTCCAACACTCTGTGTCGCACAGTGGCCAAAAACCCCAGGTGCCATCAGGAGGTCCACCAGTGGGGCCAGGACACTAGAAGCCCTCGCACTATGCCCCCCCCACCAAGCACCAAGAATACAGAGCATCACTGCCCCAGACATAAGAACATCAGAGAAGCCCTGTTGGATCAGGCCAGTGGCCCATCCAGTCCAACACTCTGTGTCACATAAGAACATAAGAGAAGCCCTGTAGGATCAGGCCAATGGCCCATCCAGTCCAACACTCTGTGTCACATAAGAACATAAGAGAAGCCCTGTTGGATCAGGCCAGTGGC
Source organism: Heteronotia binoei (assembly GCF_032191835.1). Lineage (NCBI taxonomy): Eukaryota > Metazoa > Chordata > Lepidosauria > Squamata > Gekkonidae > Heteronotia > Heteronotia binoei. The sequence goes on from NC_083238.1 coordinate 63,691,092, forward strand.
CCATCCAGTCCAACACTCTGTGTCACATAAGAACATAAGAGAAGCCCTGTTGGATCAGGCCAATGGCCCCTCCAGTCCAACACTCTGTGTTCAGACAATGGCCAAAACCCGCAGGTGCCATCAGGAGGTCCACCAGTGGGGCCAGGACACTAGAAGCCCTCGCACTGTGCCCCCCCCCCAAGCACCAAGAATACAGAGCATCACTGCCCCAGACATAAGAACATCAGAGAAGCCCTGTTGGATCAGGCCAATGGCCCATCCACTGTGTTCAGACAGTGGCCAAAACCCGCAGGTGCCATCAGGAGGCCCACCAGTGGGGCCAGGACACTAGAAGCCCTCCCACTGTGAACATATGCAGGTGTCACTTATAAATTAACTGCAATGACTGGGCAACGGTACAGAGCGGTATAAAAATGGGGTGGGGCTCAAACATTGAAGAGGATCCAGGAGAGGGCGAGGGTTGGTGAGGACAGAGGGCGGAAGTGTTGCTGGTACCTCTTCTGCACAAACTCCTTGGCCGTGATGAGAAGGTAGGCCTCCACATCATGCCCAGTAAGGTTGTAAATTGTCCGGGATGAGAAAGTTCTTTTGTGAGGAGGAGTAAAATCCACCTGTGGGCAAGTCTGAAAAAAGAAGATAATAAAATGTTTAACATACACGTTACACATATGAAGAGCCAGTCACATATGGATTCACTGTGACCGACTTCACACTGGGGCTTGTTCCGGGCGGAGAGCCCCTTTGCCCCCAGGGCTTCTCTCCCGAAGGGCCAGGAACTCCCTGTCTCTAGGATTAGCCATGCGACAACAGAGCTGCTGCCTTGCCTCCCTTTGCCTGGGCTCTGCCACTTGTGTTTGTTGAGAAGAAGAAGAATCGCAGATTTATATCCTGCCCTTCTCTCTGAATCAGAGACTCAGAGCGGCTTACAATCTCCTTTACCTCCTTCCTCCCACAACAGACACCCTGGGTGGGACTGAGAGAGCTCTCACAGCAGCTGCCCTTTCAAGGACAACTTCTACGAGAGCTATGACTGACCCAAGGTCATTCCAGAAGATGCAAGTGGAGGAGTGGGGAATCAAACCCGGTTCTCCCAGATAAGAGTCCACGCTTCACTGCTACACCAAACTGGCAGTAAAAAATGCTGCCTGTCTCGCCTGCTCCCTCCCCACAAGTGCTGCCCTTGGGTTTTCTCTTTGCTCTGAGAAGTGCAGGGCTGGTGATGGTAGGACTGGGCTGCAGAGCCCTTTAAAGCTAGGAGATCCGGCTTTGTTGGTGTGTGGAGGCAGCAGCAGCCTCTTCTCTGCGCAGGACTGGGCAGCATCTCTGGGCTCTGTGGCTTCTGTGAACTCTTCTCACACAACAAAGGAGCAAATCTGCTCACACCACGGACAGCTGCTGGGGAAGGGAGATGGCAGGCATGAAATGGCTTTCACTGGGGCCATCAGTGATGCTCCGTAGCTTATCTAAGGGGGATCTGGACATGTGATTCAGGAAAATGCAGCTTCTGTTCCAATGTTTACTCCCTTCCCCTGGGAAGCAGTGCTTGAGAACATCCAGTCCCTGCAGCTGGTTTCACAATCACCTCCTTCTCTCGTGGAGACCTGGTGGGTCAGTACCTGTTTGATGTCTGTGCAGTTGCAGGCAAAGTACTGGGCACTCTGGTTCCCACTGGAGAGCCACTCCCCAGGTACCTTTTCTTTGAAACACCCTCTGAAAGAAATCAGATGTTACCTGGCTGGCAGGTATGCGGACAACACACAGTGCCAAATTCCTATGGAAGGTGAGGCTTCTCAAGGGGTATCAGCTGCTCTTGACATGGACTGCTTCCCATGCCCTTGCCAGAAAGGCGGGAAATTCCCATCAGAACAACAACATTACCACAGAGGCAGAAGGGAGTGCCATGCTCAGAGGTTCTGATCAACTGTGTCCAGTCGGTGCCCCCAAGGCACCCCAACCATGGAGAAGAAGCAGCCACCCTCCAGCCACAGACCCCTTGGAAAGCCATCCCTTCTTTCTCCCTTGAATAGCTGGCACTGCTGCCAGAGGGGCATAGGAGCCCAGCCTTCTGCGCATTTTTCCCGTCGATCAGCTGATTGGTGGGGGGGGAGGGGTTGGCCTTTAAAGAGCCCAAGAAGGCGGCACTTCAGCACCCCTTCCCAAGCCTTAAAAATGTGAAGAAAGGAGATAGGAGAAGGCACTGCGGGGGTGGGGGGGCACTACGCAGCACAGTAGGGGGCGGAGCAGTGAGGCCCTGTGCCGCCCGGTTGCTAACAGGCTGAGGACTGGTCCTGGTCTACGGCCCGGGGGTTAGGGACCCCTGTTCTAACTGAATGGCCTTTTCCTGGTTTATGTTCACCTCATGCTCATCCTTAGGGTGCTTTGCACATCCTAGATGGGGAAGAAGTACTTACGGGTTGCTTCTGTTCAGACACGTGTTGTCCACTCCAGGGAAAGCAAGTAAGGAAGCCACTAAAGGTTCAGTGCTCTTGTTATAGTTCCTAAGTTCAAAAAGAAAGTGTGGGGGGGGGGCGGTGTAATGGGAGATAGTTAGCCACATTTTCCTCAGAGACAGTGCAGGAGAAAAGCTGCTTGAAACAGATCCATGCATCAGCCTCCAAGATCAGTAAAACATGGCAGAGTTTTACCGAAATATGAGCATTTGTTCATAGATTATTCTTGCATTCAGAGTTCTATAATAAATGCCAACCTGCTGAAAACCTGAGGCCACGATCCTGGAAACAGTCACCTTCAGATGGCTTATTTGCAAGGAATCCTGCAGGTGCAGCAGTACTGTTCAGAAGGGCTTTTAATCCCACCCCTCTCTGCCTCCCTCCCCCTTATTCCCCTGCAGTAATCACTTAGCCAAATGAGAGGGGAGGGATCATGTCTGGCTCCGCCCCCTGTGGCAGCTCTTTTGGGGTGGGGCTCACCGCCTCCTCTCCAAATGCCAAAGGTGGCAGCAGCTTCAGAAGGTTGGGGGCCCCCCTAGGCCTGAGGGGCAGCACCTCCTTGTCTGTGCCAGGGCCCACGGGGGGGGGGGGGCGGTTCAGAGTTAATTGTATTGATTTGGGGTGACCCTGGTTATCACCAAAACAGACCCCCTTTCTAACGCTAGCCTAACTTCTCTCCAATTTTTTGCACTTCCATTTCTGCTTTCAAAAATCTCCATTATATTGACTACTGAGAAAGCAACTAGAAGCAAAGACTGCCAGAGATGAATGGTGTGAATTTAAACTTGCGTATAAACTGGCAACAAGAAGAACTTCATGCCCATTTGTTTTTGCCACAGAGCAGAATATTCTGCTGTGAGATACGAAGTAAGCCTGGTGCTCCCACTGAGAACTGCCAGGAGATGCTCAGTAGCATCCCCGCTGGGAGCACACCAGGGCAACCTGTGATTTGCTGGGCCCTGCGCTGCCCCACCTCCCACACACCCCACAGGAATTGAAGCCGCCTTGGAACCCACTACCTTGCTGCCCAACTCCATCACAGATCCGCCCTCCTGGAAATTCACTTTCCATTCAATTGACTTTCCCCAGAAGGAGCCCTCCCCTTCCCCATGGTCCCTCCCTGAATGCAATCCCCCTTCAGGTAAGCCTCTTGCCTGAAATGATGCATTACCTCCCTTGGCCAATTTCCTCAGAATACTTTCCCACCACATTCCTTCCCTCTCCTGCTTCCACTGCCCCAAACCTTCACTTCCAGTTCTCCAGTCCCCTAACACCAGGGCTTTTTTGGTAGCAGGAACTCCTTTGCATATTAGGCCACCCCCCTAATGTAGCCAGTCCTCCAAGAGCTTGCGCTAGGCCCTGCAAGAAGAGCCCTGTAAGTTCTTGGAGGATTGGCGACATCAGGGGTGTGTGGCCTAATATGCAAAGGAGCTCCTGCTACAAAAATAGCCCTACCTAACACACATATCTCGTTAGGGTACCAGTACTGTCCAGTGTGAGGCTATTATTCCCCACCCCCACCCAAAAAAAGGCAACTGAGGCAAATGCTTGTCCCAGTGATATGAGAGGATATTCACCCAAAGAAGTCCGCCTGGCCAGAGTCGCCATACAAGGAAGGTGAGAGATGGAGGGCCGGGTATTCGGCCACCTCTGTCCGCAGGGTGCCAAGGCCCATGGCGGCCGTCACAAAGAGCACGGGGAGGATGACCTGAGCGATGAAGCCTTTCACGTTGCGCCGGGTGTGATGAAACCTCTTCACAAACAAGGCTGTGGCCTTCCTCAGCAAGACGCAGAAGTTGTTCCGCTTCTTGGACTTGACCAGCGCCTGGTCTGTGGATCAGGAAAGGAATGAGAGGAATACTCTTTACTCACCGCCACCCTTGAACATTACAGCGGTGTGTGTGGGGGGGGTGGGAGGGAAGCAGACTGTTTCTACACTGCTTTCTGGGAAACCTGCTTTTCTGTGGCTACAGAAAACAGCCCCCACCAGCGTTCCCTCTAAGCTGAGTTAGCGTGAGCTAGCTCACAGATTTTTACCTCCAGCTCACACATTTTTGTCTTAGCTCAGGAAAAATGGCCCCAGAGCACAATAATTTCTGCAGCAGCTCACAACTTTAATATCAGTAGCTCACAAAGTAGAATTTTTGCTCACAAGACTCTGCAGCTTAGAGGGAACATTGGTCCCCACCATCCTCTCTATGACAGTCCTTCAAGTTCTTGAAGATGGTGAACAGATCACCTCTCAGTTGTCTCCTCTGCAGGCTAAACAGCCCCAGCTCCTTCAGCCTTTCCTCTTAGGACTTGGTCTCCAGACCCCTCACCATCTTTAGTGAGTTTGGTGCTCGCCTGCAGGGGATAACTACTAGGGAAGTAACCAGTTTTTTTACATATTCTGAATTTTTTGCTTCATCTGTTCTTGAAAATTGTCAAACTATACACCAGGAGTAGCCAAACTTGCTTAATGTAAGAGCCACATAGAATATATGTCAGATGTTTGAGAGTTTCAAGGAAGGAAGGAAATAGATGGGGAGGGAGGGAGGGAGAGGTGGAAAGAAAGCAATTTTAACTTTATATGCACTCTCCAAGCTTGACTTAGTTTGACTTGGAGAAGTGATTTAAAGCGACAAAAGCTTTCTCCAAGCTGGTGGATGGGGTTGTGGGGGCTTCAAGAGCCACACAATCTGTGTGAAAGAGCCACATGTGGCTCCCGAGTCGCAGTTTGTCCACTCCGCTATACACCATTTCTTCCAGTCTTTCATTGTTGTTGTCGTTGAGCCTTTCCTTAAGAGAATTTAGGCTCCGTGTTTCAGGCAAGTAGGAAAAGGGAGAAATGGTCTGATAGGAGCCAGCCATCTTTGTGGATGGGCCAAGGGGGGCAAGCACTCCTGAGGGTCTGTCTCCTCACACTCTGCGTGGGGGGCTTCCCTCACAATACCCTTTCCCTCCTCCTCCTTTAAGGCTTCTCGCCCTTTGCCTGCTGGGGCCTCATTTTGAGCAAAACAATACCGTCTCTTTCTGTGAAGGTGTCAGAGTTCACGGACATCTCATCATTCTCCAGGGGGCAGCTGGCGGGGACCTCTTGGGGCAGCTCTGAATCCGCTTGTTCGCCTTTGGACAAGTCTTTGGTCAAATTGAGAAACACCTGCGGAATAAAAGCCACATGGTATCTGGGTTTCCATTGGCCTTTCCTTTGGATGAACTCACTTCATGTCCTTCGGCAGGGTCTTTCCACTTCACCACGACCTTTGCTGAGAGGGAAGGTGCAAGGGGCCCCAATCCGGGCAGAGATTCAGTGGGAGGCGGGGAGGAGCAGAGGTGAGAACACTGCCCTGCAGTCTCAGAGAAGGTGTTCGGAAAAGGGACTTCAGACAGCAGCTTCCATGTCCTAAGAGGACTGCCTTGGTGGCACCATGACCTGCCTGCTTTTCAGCAAGGCACTCCAAGCAGTAAGCCATTACACTCTGCAAGCCAAAGCAGGGCCAGTGCTGGGGGCAAAATGGTCTCCCACAGCACCTCACCTCACCTCACCCATGTGCTACTGGACACACTCTGCATCCTGCAGAAGGTAGGAGGGCACAACTGGAAGACCCTCACAGCCCCACTGGGAACTTCCCTCTCCCTGGGAACCCCTTACATGGAAGGGGGGCCTGGGGGCATTTTCACCTGGAAGGGATACCCAGAAAGAAGCTTCCCCCCCTCTCTTTCATGTTCATCTCTTCGGGCACTTCTGAATTCGTGCCAGATGTTTGACAGCTTGGTCTCAGGAGCCCTAGATGCTCACCTCCTCCACGGTGCTGTCCGAAATCCCATAGCAGCCGATCTGGAGGTCACTCGCTCCTCCGTTGTCCAGGCTCTTCAGAAGAGACTGATAGGCTGGAGACACCCTGCTGTTAAACGGGGGGAGCACGTAGACCAGCTCTCCCCCAATGTCTTCCTTCAGGTAGGCTGCAGGGAGGTGAGACTGGATCATGGCCGTCACGGCAGAGGTGTCACATTCTTCAGCCAGGTTGAAGGCTGGGCTCTGGAGATGTGGGGGAGGGGAGGGGAGGGGAGGGCGCAACATCACAGCCCAGTGAGAGTTTTACCTACCCAGACTTGCCATTCCAAGCAGAAAGCTAAATTCCTCCTGAAATGATTACAGGGGCATAAGAAGACCTACAGATATGCCCAGAGTTATTTTCAAAATCTTTTCTTGCAAAGAGTTTTTCAAACATGACACAGGCACAAGCAAGGAAACACAAACATAAGCACAAAAACTGAACAACTAAGAGTCAAACTAGATGCAACCTTTGCCGTAAGTTTCAGGCAGCACGAGTGCCCCGCCCCAGAGAGGCAAATAACACCCCCCCACACACACACACTGTGGCGGTTTTGGCTTGGGGAGATGGTGCAGAAAGGAAGGCTGAAGGCCTCCCTCTCCCACCACAATCCTGATCCGAACTGGACCTTGGCACCCCTGGGAATGCTAGGCCCCTGAAGTCAGTCTCTCTGGGTGGGGCCATCGTCTCATTTGGCCTTGAGACTGAGCTTCTCACAAAGGGAGGTATGAGGCATAAAAGCCAATAAACCATTTGAGCACACCAAAGTCTTGCTAAGTAAATCACACAATGAAATGCAAGCTAAAGCACTGAGTCATAATCTAAAGAAGAAATTAAAACATGCAGCTTTTCTTGTCCATCTGTCAGCTAATCAAGACTCAGAGATGACAGGCAGGGACAATGGTCTGTCCCCCCACCCCCACCCCCATTTCTCCTCCTTCAGTGTGTGGACACTGTTTCACCCCTGTGAGCACAATCCTGGAATGGAGGGCTTGTTTCTCTCAGCCTGGCACGACTCATTAGACGTAGCTGACAACAAGGAGAGTCTCTGTGAGAACAAACCTTTTTCTTAGTGAGCGTCAGGTGGTATCCACTACCAAAGGTCTCCTTGAGGTAGAAGGGGGATCCACAGCACTTGAGCCCCCCATTTTCCAGGAAGACAATTCTGTCACTCAAGACTTCTGCCTCGTCCAAATGATGGGTAGAGAGAATGATTGTTCTCCCTGTGGGGCAAAAGCATGAGAAGCAGCACATTCAACAGACAAGTCCTGCCACAAAACAAGGTCTGATGGAGACAGGCAGGGCAACCTAACAAAAGGGGGGGGGGGGTCCCTGTGTTTGTGCCCAGAGGTCTCTTCAGGGACAGAAGCCACTAGCCCCGTTCAGGAAACAGTGCACACCCTCCAGTGAGAGGCCCTTGGATATGCTGGGCCTCAGTAGCCCCTTTAAGATGAAGGAGGGCACGAGACAACAATAGCCCAATAAGAGGGCAAGAATAGCAGAAGAGCCACAGATTGCTTTTCTTCCATCGTCCCTTCATTCCCCTCCCCAGTCCTTGGTGGGTTCCTACTTCTCTTGTCCCTACAACCTCTGGGTGGTCCATTGGCAGGCTGCAGGGATTTGAACCTTGAGTGAGTGAGTGCTGCTCCTCCGAATCTACGAAGAGAGCAGTCGACATCCATCCTGTCAGGGGGGAGCAGGGGCAGGGCGGGCGTGTGGGAGTCGGTGACGTGGGCAGCTGCCTGGGTCGCCACTTCACTGCACTCAGCCCGGCCCTCCTCTGTTTCAAAGGGGGCTGGGAAGAGGCTGTGGTCTCTTATTACTGGCTCCCTTTGAAGTGGGAGAAGGCCGTGTGTGCTTCATGCGAATGCTTCCAAGGGAGCCAGGAGGAGACCATGGTCTTTTGCCAGCTCCCCTTGAAGTGGGAGAGGAGGGGTGGGGGGACAGGGCTCGGCCCTAGCGCCAGGCCTGAGCAGGAGTGCGCATTGGGAGGAAGTTACCAGGAGCCAGAATCAGGACAGGTATCATCACGCCTCAGTCGGATCAACTTAAAAAGAGGATCCATTGGGGGCATTTGGGACTGGGGGAAATGCTTTTCTTTCTGTAGAAGCCACACCAGATCTGGCTGGAGGCTGGCAGCCCCAGAGGTCACAGGACATTCCTCCCAGGCAGAAGGGAGCAGGACACCCGGCAGGCAGTGGTGGGGCAGGAGGGCCAAGAGGCGTGGCTCTTTTGGGCAACGGGGCAGCAGGGAGCGATATGGAGGGTTCTGCAGGGCCTGCCTGCCAACAGACCAGCTACCTAGACTGCAGAGCCCCTGTCTGAGCCAGGCTGGGCCTTGGCTATGTCATGTCAGCCTCCGCTATTTTCTTAGCCTGGCCAGAGCTCTGAGTGGTCCTCCAGAGGGAGCTCATGATGCCACCTAGGAGGCCAAGAAGGTCCCACGGCCTAAGCTGGTGGGACACCCGGTTTGAATCCTCCTCAGCCACAACAGTTTCATCACAAAACCACCCACCATCCCCTAACCCAAAAGGACTGGGATATCCTAGTCTTTTGGGGGCCTCCCTGAAAGAAAGCTAGAAGAAAGTCACCTTTTCTGTTCTTCGATATGATCTCCCAAATGCCTCTCCTTGAGCACGGATCAACCCCCGTGGTCGGCTCATCCAAAATCACAACCCTTGACCCTCCGAGGAGGGCAATTGATATCGACAGCTTCCTTTTCATCCCTCCTGATAAAGAGCCGGCAAGCTTGTGGCGATGGTTGTACAAGCCGGTCTCCTTCAGAGTCCTTCAAAATGGCACCCAGGAAAGGAAAGAAAGGCCTGGTTATATTACAAACAACGAAGTAAAGACAGACCAAAAGAAAGGAGTAGCCATGTGGCCCACAGGGAAATCTAATAACAAAAGTCATATTAATATCTGTTTTTAAGAGCAATTGAAATCACACAGCAGAGTCCAGCTTCTGAGTTCTCTTCATCAGGATGGATGTCTTTTATTTCTTTAAAAAAACAGAGTGTGTGTAGTGGGGGAGAGGAAAGATCTCTCAGGCTATGACCTGTTTGGCCACTGAGAGAAAGAGGATGCTGGACCAGGTGGGCCCAGAGTCTGTCCCAGCAGAGCACTTTGCATGTGTGATCTTTCTGCAGTCCTTCCAACCACCCTGACAGGCAGGTGAGCATCCCAAATCCACTCCCGTGGGACAGCTGAGAGGAAGTGGAAAACCCTTGGCTCAGGTGCCCTCGTTCCCAAGGGCTGATGAGTCAGCTAGGCTGGTCAGCTAGGGTTAAATCTGGTCACTGAGAAGGTGGCAGGAAACAACAGCCATCTAAGGAGAAGGAAGGCCATGGGGGATGTGTGGGCATGATGGGGCAGACCAGTGAGGGAGCCCACTGAGCTGGAGGCAGCATGCGGAAAGCCCATGAGGAGCCATGTCCTCTCACATTGCACATCCAGGGTGACTGGAGGTCAGAGAGGTCTTGGAGTCAGAGAAACAAGGACAGAGGAATAAATCCCCCCATAGAATTGCTAGAGGGGGAAATCCCACCATGAAAGCCAACCAATGGAGAAAGAAATAGAGAAGGCAGCCAGGGTGGTGTAGTGGGTTAGAGTGTCAGGTTAGGATTGGGAAAGCCAGGTTCACACCCCCACTCAGCCAGGGAAACTTGCTGGGAGACTGTCACATGACAACAACTGCAGATTTATATCCCGCCCTTCTCCCTGAATCAGAGACTCAGAGCGGCTTACAATCTCCTATATCTTCTCCCCCCACAACAGACACCCTGTGAGGTGGTGGGGCTGAGAGGGCTCTCACAGATGCTGCACTTTCAAGGACAACCTCTGCCAAAGCTATGGCTGACCCAAGGCCATTCCAGCAGCTGCAAGTGGAGGAGTGGGGAATCAAACCCAGTTCTCCCAGATAAGAGAGCTATGGCTGACCCAAGGCCATTCCAGCAGGTGCAAGTGGCGGAGTGGGGAATCAAACCCAGTTCTCCCAGATAAGAGAGCTCTGGCTGACCCAAGGCCATGCCAGCAGGTGCAAGTGGCAGAGTGGGGAATCAAACCCAGTTCTCCAGATAAGAGAGCTCTGGCTGACCCAAGGCCATTCCAGCAGGTGCAAGTGGCGGAGTGGGGAATCAAACCCGGTTCTCCCAGATAAGAGCTCTGGCTGATCCAAGGCCACTTCAGCAGCTGCAAGTGGAGGAGTGGGGAATCAAACCCGGTTCTCCCAGATAAGAGAGCTCTGGCTGACCCAAGGCCATTCCAGCAGGTGCAAGTGGCGGAGTGGGGAATCAAACCCAGTTCTCCCAGATAAGAGAGCTCTGGCTGACCCAAGCCCATTCCAGCAGGTGCAAGTGGCAGAGTGGGGAATCAAACCCAGTTCTCCAGATAAGAGAGCTCTGGCTGACCCAAGGCCATTCCAGCAGGTGCAAGTGGCGGAGTGGGGAATCAAACCCGGTTCTCCCAGATAAGAGCTCTGGCTGATCCAAGGCCACTTCAGCAGCTGCAAGTGGAGGAGTGGGGAATCAAACCCGGTTCTCCCAGATAAGAGAGCTCTGGCTGACCCAAGGCCATTCCAGCAGGTGCAAGTGGAGAAGTGGGGAATCAAACTCGGTTCTCCCAGATAAGAGAGCTCTGGCTGACCCAAGATCATTCCAGCAGCTGCAAGTGGAGGAGTGGGGAATCAAACCCGGTTCTCCCAGATAAGAGTCCTCATGTTTAACCACTGCACCAAACTCTCCTCAACACACACTCTGCCTCACTTACCTCATAGGGCTGTGGGGAGGATCAGACAGAGGAGAGGAGAACAAAATGAGCCCCCCCCTGGCTCCCTTCTCAAGAGAATGGCAGAAAGGAGAATGATAAAAACCACTTTGGGTTGTCATTGGTGAGAAAGGAGGACTATAAATCAAGTCAGTAAATTAAAAGAGAAAGTTGTGTAATAATGGATGACTGCAACTATCCTACCATTAGCTGAGTTAATGTGTGTGCTAGTCATTAGAAAAAGAAAAAACACCAGGACACGGTAAATAAGTGTGTCTTGGAGAACAGAAATAGGCACCCTTATTCAGGGCTTTTGTTTTTTTTTTAGAAAAAGCCCATCAGGGACTTATTTGCATATTAGGCAACACCCGACACCAAGCCAGCTGGAACTATGTTCCTGTGCATTCCTGCTAAAAAAAGCCCCGCCCTTACTCTAACTAGCCTTCCTTCCAAAGGAGTGAAAAGGCAGCACACAGGAACCCAGTTTTGAAAAATGGATCCAGGCAAGTGCCAGGAAATCACAGGCCAGTTAGCTGAACGTCTGTGGCATATAAATGAGCAGGACCTGTTATTGAAGACCGCATGGAAAAGCACATTGAGGAACAAGGAAGAACTGACAGGGAGTCAGGCTAACCGGACAGTGTCCACAATGGTGAGTGGGAGACCCGGAGGTTCCTCATCTGCCACCTTGGGTGTTGGTGGATGGCACCATTATGAAGGATGACGGGAGCTTTGCGAAGAGATGCAAAAGGGGGTTCTCCAGTGACAACCTGGTACATGGGTGCTGCAAGGGGATGGACATCAGGGCAGTTTTAAGTATAGGCTTGCAGGTAACTGTCCAGAAAAGAGGAGGGGAGCTGGAAGAGGGCCTGAAAGGAGAGCAGGAGCCTTTCCTTGCTGAAAGCGGCTGAAGTGGGCAAACTCTTCCTCCTGACACAAAATGCCAGCACACACACATGGCAGCAGAAACAGGAGCAGAATTACAAGCCCCGCACGGCGTGTGGAATGGCCGTTCTATTCCCCCCCTTCCCAGCCGCGGTGGTGTACCTGTCCACCTCCTCCAGCAGCTCTTGCTTGCTCCAGTGAGGCACCTTGATGTTGCCGTACAAGAGCAGGTGCTCCTTTGTGGTGAGGTAGCTGAAGAGCACGTTGTGCTGCATGCAGATCCCCATGTCCTTCCGGATGGTGTCCTGGTCCGTCCGGATATCTTTCCCATACACAAATATTGTGCCTGAGGAAGCCGGGAACAAACCTGTCAGGATAGAGCTGGAAAGAGAAACAAACCATCATCGCCATCACCACCACCATTGTAATCTCACTAAGACTTGAGGCAGATTTCTTGTTCTTGTTCCCATCAAGTCACAGAATCCTAGAGTTGGAAGGGACCGCCATGGTCATCTAGTCCAACTCACAGCACAATGCAGGAAATTCACCGAAACCTCCCCTTCAGTTGACTTTGGCAACCCCGGAGGGGTTTTCAAGGCAAGGGATGTCATGCTCCTGCTATTCCTCCCTGGCTTCCCATCCAGATACTAGCCAGGCCTGACCCTGCTTAGCTGGCAAGATCTGAAGGAACGGGGCTCGCCCACGCTAGCCAGGTGAAGGCAGATTCTAAGTATACTTTAAAAGTGTCCACAGGCAATCCACTGAATCCCAGAACTTGAGTTCAGCAAAGTGCCAGGTGAAGAGGCCTCCAGGACAAACACCTGAAGCCACCCAAAGGCCTTTCAAAATGGCCGCTCTTGGCTCAGAGCCAAGCTGGCTTCTTGCCATTCTGAGCAGCTCCTCCTCTTCTAAGCCAACTTACATGGTGGTTGTTTTCCCAGCTCCATTATGACCCAGCAACGAAGTGATGTTTCCTTCGTAAAATTTCAGGTTGAGATTCTGAACGGCAGCTTTGGAGCCATAGAACTTGGTTATCCCGTGCAGAGAGACTCCCACCGGGAGGTTGGTGAGTTGTGGTTCCAGGTTAGAAGGCAAAGCGCTCTGAACATCTAGGGAACAAGAAGAAGACACAACCAGCACTGATGGGGCGACATCACCAAGGAACTGCTGCTGCAGGTGTGAGGTCCAGCTGCTGCCCTGTGGTGTTGCTCGCTGGGGCTCCGTTCGAGAGCTAGGCAGGGACAGAGCTAGGCATGTGCCACTTGGGGCCACTTTGACATGGCTCTGAAGAAGGGAGAGCACAGTCACAAGCCGACACATATGGATGGAGACACACAGGTGCGCACACCAGTTGCCAAGAGGCCTGGAGGGAAAGCCCCCTGCCCCTTTAATGGGGGGCTAACGGGATGCTATTTACCCTGTGACGCTCCTTACTGCCAAGCCAGGAAGCGCTCCCAGCCCATTTCCACACGTGCACATGCCTGCGCACTCACACACACCATCTCGCCATGCGGCAGTCACTGCTGACATGTTTCAACAGGCAGCACAGCTACCGAGCAGTCTGAAACTCCCCCGCCCGCCTCCAAGATGTCAGGATCTGAATTATCCTGTGGGTTTCCCGAGAAGATGAACTACCTCAGGCCCTCCAGCCTGACTCAGCCTCCCAAAGTGAGCAGAACCAGAAGGCAAATGTCACCAGGGCTGTCATGAGAGGCCTTTCCGTCCATACTTGCGTCATGTTCAGGGTCATGGCTGGACTTCAGATTCTGGCAAATTCCCATCATCCTTTTCAGTACAGATCAATCATTTTCAGACACGTAAATCTACAATTCCGTGTGCCAAAGACGAGGATACTCACACATCTTCTCGGGGAACACTGGCTCTTTCCTCCAGAAGAAGCTGGCGAAGGGGAGGCCTCCGCTCTTCCCGTCCCACAAGGGGATGTAGCCGTAGCGCTCGGCCCAGTATGACGGGAGGAGGGGGAAGTACCAGGGGGCCGCCATGCCATACTTCCCTGGGGGGTGCATGAGAGAAAGAAGGGAGTCTGAATTAGTTCCTGTTTCCATACTCTGCGTCACAGGGGTTGCCAACATGGCGCCTGTCAAGTATTTTGAGGAAGTAGGTGGGGCCATGTGGGGCTTTTGTCCAGCAAGCCTTCTGATTGGCCACTGGAAATTTGATTGGCTGGGCAGATTTTTTTAAAATGTTGCTTTGCCAGCAGATGCCCCCACCACACCAGGACCCACACTGGGTGAATCTCACAAGAATTACTTAGATATCTGTTAACTGCAGCCAGAGTGGCATTAGCAAGAAAACAGGAAGCAGAAGAACTGGACAGACAAACTGGCTGAATATGCTGCAATGGATAAATTAACGAGTTATGTGAACAAAAGACTGAACAAAAATTTCAAGAAAAATGGAGTCTATTATTCATATTTTGGGTAAAGTCTGAGAAGAGATACAAGTTATTGAAGATGCTATGTATTATTATGTCTGATTCTTTGAAAGTAATTAAAAAGTATGGCAGTGTGGGGGCTATATCTATCTTTCAATATACATATATAATCCTTATATAATAGTTTTTTCTATTTTATTGATATAGTTCTCTAATATAGTTTGTAAGATCTCAGTATATTTTTTTAAGATGCTATTTTTAAACTATTAAGAATTAATAGGACTCAATACAGAAGACTGGAGAATCAATGTTTATGTCAAAATGAAATATCACCATCCCATTAATACTACTTAAGGCTTGTTAAACAATCTGGGTTTAATCTCTCACAATCTTCTTTTATTTAGGGTGTACAGTAAAATCTGAGATAGAATCAATATATATGTTATCCTCATTTAATATTTTCATTTCTCCCTTCTGTGATACAAATGTAATTACAAATGCTTTGTCAAGTGTGGTGAGAAGGAAAGCAGTTGTGAATATGCTTTGTAATTGTGTTATATCTGAGAAATTACATATAAATGAATGTCCTTGCTAAACGTCAATATTTCATGAGCTTCTATTTTTGGTATCCTTTTTTCTTTCTGCAGCCCCCCTCCCCTTCATTGTGCGACGGCAGGTAAGCTGTAGCAACCGTTCTCTTGCTGGCTCACTATCCCACAGCTGCCATTTTGTAGCAGCCATTTTGTAGCTGTGCCCATCATGCTTTGCCAGAATTCCACAGGAGCCCATGGGCTTGGAAAATTTGGAGACCTCAGCTCCATTGCATCTTGGAGCACTTTAGCTCTAAACCCTTTTCAGTTTAACTATTTCAGAATCAGCAGCAGGACAGACAATGTGCAAGAGCAGCTACTTTTCTGGGAATAAACCTGACTGAATAAAACGGGGCTTCCTTCTGAGTAGACCTGCTTAGAATTGCTCCCGACACGTCACCGTGTTGTTTCCAACAGGGAGGGTGCTGACCTGCTCATGAGTATTCAGGGTGATGCCCCTATGTTTAAATGACTCAGGGATAGCCAAGATGCTTGATTTTATGCCATCCCAATCATATCCAAGAAGGGAAACCCAACACATGTGGTCCTATACCTGGAAGGGAAGTGGGGGGACTCAGGGGAGAGTACAGCTAAGGGCCAGAGTGCATGCTGCAGTCGCTCCTGAGTGCCACCAACAGGCTATAACACTGGCAAATGCAAGCTGAAAGAGGAAAGCCATTTCATGGGTGAGCCATCTGTCTCTCTCTCTCTCTCTCACACACACACACACACACACACACACACACGTGCAGCCCTTCACCCTCTCCGTGCCGTGCAGTCTCACAGCCATGAGAGATAAAAGCTTCAAAGAGGGGAAGGGTTCTGGTGATCTCCCAAGAGTGACATTTCTGATCCATTCTTGGTATGTGTGTGTGTGTGTGTGTGTGTGTGTGTGAGAGAGAGAGAGAGAGAGAGAGAGAGTGTGTATGTGTGTGAGAGAGAGAGAGAGACAGTGATTCTACTTACCAGGGAAAACGTTCCTAATGTACCATCCCAGAATGAAATAAATAAAGGAATCTATCAGAATTAGCCAACACATCCAGCCAAAGTTAGTGTTGTCTCCCGTCATGGGTGATTTATACACATTGTGCCACTGTAGGCCTGTAAAAAACGCCAGGACAAATATTGTGTCAGCTAATGAAGGCAATTCTGCCAGAGATGCCCAGCCAGCAGCCTCCTTCCTGACCCAGAGGGCAGACACGTACCAACCCCTTGCTCTTCATAGCGGGCGATATACTGGCTGGCATAGCTGAAGGCCGTGGGAGACAAGAGGCTCTAGAAACAGAACAAAACAGGAGGGTAAATCATGTTGCCAGGCTGGAGGGACACACAGACCCCAGGCAGCACCAAGAACACAACGGTATGATCAAGGAAAATATAAATTGAAGTCCAATCACACAGCACAATTCAGCTAATCATAAAGATACTGCACAGAGGGCAAAATCTTCCACAAGAGCACAGGGGAGCACTCAGAAACTATTATTGATATTTCCCTTTCAGGTTCCCCCATGGAGCTCAAAGCTGAATTCATTCTGTCCTCAAAACAACTCCACTAGACTTGTCTGCTGCGTAAGCTCAATAGATCAACCAAGATTTGAACCTAGCACCCCACATTTGAGCCAACTGTTGTGCAATTTTCTTGCAAAGCACAGAGTTGATCATCTGAATCAACTACAGGAGCTTCTGAGCTTCCCATCTGCCCAACTCCCTCCCAAACTGGGCATCCATTTAACTGATGTTCCAGCCAGTTTCTATGAACCTTTTGGCTGCAGTGGTTTCAGCAGGAGGATGGTATTAGTGTGACTTATGTTGTCCAAGGTCATCAGACTAAAGACTTCCCAATAACTGTCTCCCAGGCAGCCAAGGCAGTGATTCTCAGACCTCAGCTCATGGGTGGGATTGTGCAAAGTCCTGAACATGGATCTGGCAGCTGAACAGGAAGGGGCAGTGCCACAAGTCTTTCCCAAGGAAGCTGCCCCAAGGTGGGTTCATCTACATGTTACATCAGCCACTCAGGAGCCGCTCATAGCAAAGCGAGACCCTGTGCAGCTGGAGGTGGGTGAGGATGGGACTGCCCCTAAGGGTCTATCTTCTTTGGGGTCTTACTGGTCCATCAAGGAGATCAGAGGACTATTTTTTCCTTCTACAGTGTTGTGACACCACTTAGAATAAGAAGCATCATCAGAGGAGCAGAGAGTCAACTTGGGCCTGTGCATCTGTATTCGGCACCCTTCAGCACAGGCCTAACAACACAAGAGAAGCCATGTTGGATCAGGCCAATGGCCCCTCCAGTCCAACACTCTGCGTCACATAAGAACATAGGAGAAGCCCTGTTGGATCAGGCCAGTGGCCCATCCAGTCCAACACTCTGTGTCACACCACAGCCAAAACCCAGGGGCCATCATCCAGTGGGGTCAGAACTCCAGAAGCCCTCCTACTGTTGCCTCCCAAGCACCAATAAAGCAGGGCATCACTGCCCCAGACATAAGAACATAAGAGAAGCCATGTTGGATCAGGCCAGTGGCCCATCCAGTCCAACACTCTGTGTGTCACACAGTAACCAAAACCCAGGGACCATTAGGAGATCCACCAGCGGAAAAACTTGAAGGAAGCATGAGCAGCAAACATCTAAACCTCAATAGCTCATGGTGTGGATCCAATGGAACATTTCTGCTCATGGAACTTGACTTCTCTGTCCTGAAGCAGCCAAAATCCCGCATCCGCCTAGAGAGCAGATTCTGGGTTACACCTCTGAGGATGCCAGTCACAGTTGCTGGCGAAATATCAGGTCTCGCAGGGCCAAGACCACAGCCACACAGCCCAGGAAATTTACAACCAAAACTGATTCAGATGGACCAACTGGTCTGATAATGCAGCTTCATGACCCTGAGATTCCCCCTCCCCTGATCTGGAAGGTTTTTGGGGATGCTCCCCCTTGCCAGCTTTCTAAAGCAAGGAGCAATTTACCAGCAGGCTTTTTACAGAGAAGCTGACGTGATTCTCCACCACCAGGAGCACAATGAAGGGGAAGAAGGTCAGGATGTACACCAGGCTCCCAACCAGGGCAGCAATGTTGGTGTTGTTGAAGAAGACGCTGATGAGGTAGCACATGGCGATGATGGAGAAGCTGTAGTTGGTGAGGTACAGGAACAAGATCACCACATTGCTTTGGGGCAGGATGTTCCCCACTTTGAGGATCAGAATGAGGAAGGTGACTGTGATGAGGAGGAAGGAGGCACACTCCACGAACCAGGCAAAGAAATGGCTGCTGGAATTGACGCCCATCATCTTCATGTACTGTGGAGGAAGCAATGAGTGTTTATGTCGTGACTCCCCCACAGCCTCTTCCCTCTCCCTTCACCCAGCAGGCAAGCAGAGCCAGAGCCGGAGCCCACGTCCTTTTGCTCTCCAGCTGCCATGTTGCTTTATTAGTGGATGGCATTGTTGCGTTGTGTTTTATTGTTTCATAATGATATGTTGTTGTGCCTCTAGAGACCTGGTGTCTCCATGATTACTGATCCCCTTGTTTTGCAATAGTTTCATGGCACTGATTGAGATCCTGAGTATGTTGTAGGGCCAGACTGTGCATGTTGGCAGAGTTTTGCCCTACCCTGCCTCCGAGATGTCCACGGCAGGATGCCCCTCTCCCCTCTCTTCCATTTGACCACACAGTGATCCTGCAAGGTAGGGGATGCCGAGAGAGAGAACTCCCCAAGATCACCCTGCAAGCTTCACAACAGAATGCAGACTTGAATTTGGTTCTCCAAAGACCTGGCCCAGCACTCTGACCACTACACCACACTGTCCTTCATCTGTGGCCTGTTCCGTTCTTTCAGAGGATGAAGCCCTCATTCCTGCCCCCCTCCCCTGCCCCAAGTGCTGGAGCCACTGGGCCTCCTTCTGAGCACAGCTGCAAGAGCCAACTCCCGGGGCTTCAGCAGGTCTTGAGCCAGAGCAGCCACCCTCAGGAGACGTTGCGGGGAGGGGGTGCTCCTTGGATCCCAGAAAGGGGCCGTGCAAGGAAAGGCAGAGGGACACCTCAGCAACCACTCCCAGCCAACGCGGAGAACTGTCATGTGGGAATGCTCGGTCAGGCTGTCCCGTGGGGTCTGGCAGAGGAGAGGCTGAGAGACCTCTCATGCACGGAGCTTCTAGCAGTTCCCCCCCCTCTGAAATGCAGGTGCATGAGGGCTCCATGTGGTTCAGGACCAGGGCTCCAGTTGAAGGGGTTTAAGTCCCCCCTGTACCCTTTTCCTGGCCTGAGAGGTGCCGGGGCAAGGGACCTGCTCCATTAATGTGTGTATGAGTTTTTTCCCAGCCATGCCAACAGTGAGACACCTGGAGGCAATTTCAGGAGGGGGAAACGGCACAAGAGGTGGGCTTAAGCTTCAGACCACAAAACTTGCTTGACCCCAAGCTGGCCTCAGCACATTTGATAGGAGCCTCTGCCATTTGCCGAATTCGTAGTCTGCCTTCCTGCCCTTGTGAGAGCTGCCCCAACAGCTTCAGGATCCCACCCGGAAGGTATAGCAGAAACTTCTTCTTCAGTCAGTGAATTCTTTACATTTGACAGCTGGGCTGGTTTCCCTATATGTGTGAACTGCTGTGTCCACTTTTAATATTCAGCATATGTAGATTGGAATCTGGGAGCCCCTTAGAAACCAATGATTTTTTATCAGGGGGTCATCTGTGTGAGAATCAGGCTGATGTCCCCAAGAGAACATTGATTCTCAAAAGTTTATAACCCCCCCTCCCCCCAAATCTTGTCAGTTTATAGGGCACTGCTGGACTCGAATCCAGGTTTGAAATATTCAGAGAAAAATCCGGAGATTGCCGAACTGGGGCTCAGGGACACCCTCCACACTCTCGGGGGGGGGGGCTGCCCTCTGGACTGGAGCATCAACCTCCCCCCTCGAGAAAGGAAGAGCAGGCAGTATCCCCAGAGCATTCCCCATTGCCTCCTGATGCTTTCCATTCCGCACCCCCCCCCCCCCCCCCGGAGCTCCTCCATGTGCAGAGCCTTGCCCAATGGTCGTTCCCTGCTGATTTGCTTGTCAGAGCTGTCTGGAAAAGGTTGTGAAGAAGCCAAGGAGAAGCCCCTGCAGTCAGGCAAGGCCTCAGACACACTCCCCGGGAGCCAGGATCCACCCCAGGCCATCCCGGTCTGAGTGCCAATTGCCAGGTCTGGCTGCAGGGCCTGGGAAATGCACCACACGCCAGACTACCTCATAGAGCCTCAGGTCTTTCTCTTGCACGAGCTTCTTCACGAAAGCTGCAATGAAGAGCACCCAAGCGGCCATGAGGGTGAACGGGAGAGAGTAGGTGACGCTTGTCAGGAACCTGCAAAAAGCAAAGCCAGGAGAGACAGTGACAGGGGAAGTGTGTGAGACGAGGCAGAGATAATTAACACAATTTTCAAAGCCAAGCTGAAAATGTAAGTTTTCTCTGAAAGGTGGCATCAAATTTAAATTTCTTGTACAATTTTAGAAACTGGTAAACATGTTCTGTAGCAGATGTTTTGTCAAAAGACGGAGTGAGGCTCAGCCTTGGAGATCTCCTAGCCCCTGTGCTGAACCATTGGTTTCCCTGCCCGTACATGTACTCACACAGAGACCTTTCCCCAGCTCAGCTCAATGCAGACCAGGCACCCTCATCTGTGCTGAACCAGAAGATTCAATCCCTCTGCATTTGGCAGGGAGCTTCTAAGCTGTGGAGTCATGAGCAAATATTCTACTTTGTGTGCTACTGGCAGTAAAGTCGTGAGGGAGCAATTTGGCTACTGCATAAATTAGTTTGCTCTGGGGTCATCCTTCCTGACCTAAGACAAAAATGTGTGAGCTGGAGGCTAAAAAACTGTGAGCTAGCTCACACTAACTCAGCTGAGAGGGAACCCTGGCCTACTGCTCTGACAGCAGGCCTCACTGAGAGGAAAATACAATATCCGAGCTCTTCAAAGAGGGCAGTTGCTAGAACAAACCAGAGCGTCTTCTAAGTACTCCTCTGGAGCTTAGCTGGCAATCCTACGGCTGTTTTTTTGAACCTGTGCTGCTAATGATGCAAAACAAAATCAAGATGGCTGCTTCCAATACCAGATACCCAGGAAGGTTGTAATTTGTGTGCCCACTCAGGCATGAGGTGAGAGGAGTGCTCTCGAGGGAGTGAGAGAAGGTGGGCTCTACTCCTGCCTCCTTCTTTCACTGGCCTGAAGGTGAGTTTTTCATCATTCCTGGATTCCCCCTTGGGGGGTGGGGGATTTGAACCTTCTCCCTCTGCTGCTTTTCTTTAGTGAGTTTTGTTAACCCTTCAACAGGAAGGTCATCATTTGGAGTCCCAAGTGGGCTGCCATTGCTGATTCCTCTATCATGGATCCTCTCACAACTGAGGAAATCACAAGCCTTTTCCCCCATATCCTAAATGTTCCCTTCTTCTGCTGATGGTCCTGGTGACTTACATGTCTTTGCTGTAGCAGGGGTAGGGCGTCCCCTGAACTTGCACCGCGAGGTCTTCCAGCCGCTTCCCCGTCTGCAATTCAATGATTGCTCTTTCAAGACTGTCCTGAACGTAGACGAAAGCCCGGCTGTAGATTTGACTCTGGGAGGCAGAGTTATGTGGGCCCACCGTCCAGATTTTTTCTCGGATCCTTTTTGTTGTTTGGGAAATCTTACTGCTCATTCGAATGGTATAATTGACCAAGGGTGGAAGGGAAAGATTTCTACGGTTTGTTCCATTCCTCTCTGTGTAATCTGAGGGCAACCTGAAAATAATACCTTTTAAAAGAGAAACAAGACAAATGTTTTTGTCAGGCCAAAGGTGCAGACTTATCACACAAATATTGTCTTGAGGAACCCTTGATTTTGTTTGAAATTTTAAAGATACTAAACAGAAGAAGCACAGCCTTTCCTGCCAAAATTCTCACATACCAACACCGGATATCTTAAGGAGCCTTGAACTGCTGCTTAAAAAGGCAAGTAAAAGGTAAAGGTAGTCCCCTGTGCAAGCACCAGTCTTTTCCCACTCTGGGGTGACGTTGCTTTCACTATGTTTTCACGGAAGACTTTTTACAGGGTGGTTTGCCATTGCCTTCCCCAGTCATCTACACTTTCCCCCCAGCAACCTGGGTGCTTATTTGACCAACCTCAGAAGGATGGAAGGCTGAGTCAACCGGGAGCCGGCTACCTGAACCAGCTTCTGCCAGGAAGAAAAAAGGCAAAAGGGATATCATATCCCCTGCCTTAGCTACACATATATATCTAGTACGTAGCAGAAAGAGGGTGGAAGGTTCCCAGCCACTAGGAACATGCAATGTGCTTTTTCTTGCATTGCCAGACTACTCAAGAGTAAGTCCTATTTTCTTCAAAAGGACACATCCCGTAAAAGCACCATTAGGGCTAGGGTTCCAAAGACACCTCTTCCTTTCCCCCCTCAAGAAACCAAAGAACCTCCATATTACCAAGAGAAAGAAATGATAGTGTGATCATTTTTTCAGGAGTAGGCAGAGCTCAAAAAGGGTAGGGACCCCAGCGTACTCCATGGACACAAGAGATGAGCGGAACAAAACAAGAGTCCAATGGTAACTTGAAGACTCACTAAACAGAATCTTAACATTTACAGATTTAAATGCTAGCGTCTTTAAATTGTTAGACTGTAAAATGCCACTGGACTCCTGCTTTATCTTGCTGCTACAGACTAACATGGCTTCTCCCTTACGGAATCCTAAACACAGTTATGTCCCTTTTAGTCTGTGGTCTTCAGAGGGTTAGGAAAGGCGTAACTCTCCTTAGCAGAGCACTGTGCATTAGTTACAGGGAACAAAATCCTTATTTAAACACCTCAGTCTGTTTCTGGTAGAGAAATCACTTCATTTCAGCAGATGGGATTCAAGTCCAGAGTACTCACTGGCAAAGAGCTCATTCTTCAAGAAGAGTTGTTTCGCCATGGTCTCAAGTTCATCTACGGACCTCGCAGGCTTGATGCGATCAAACAGAACACAAGAGGAAACATTGGTCATTAGTTCGGATAAGGTGTCCAGTTGACTGATGATGTCAGCGTTGTTTTGCAGTTCCAAACGGATGTCATCTGGGGGGAAAGAAGGCCACAGCCAGTGAGCCACTCTTGGGCTGCCCCTTCAGGCAACCCTCCTCTGGAAGCTACGAGGAATCCTGACAATTCATAGGACTGACTCCAGTGGGATTCCGGGACAGAATCAGGAGGCAGCCAGAAGACCCAGCAACTCCGCTCTAAATACGGACAATTTCTCATCACTACAATCTCCACTTGTAAAGTCCTGCTTTGGGGCAAAAATAGGCATGATGGTGCCCCTAACACTGACCTGTCAATGCCTCCACCCTTCTGAAGAGATTTAAAAGTGGGGCGGGCCTGGCCCTCCTGGGGTCTACAGCACACCTGACTGAGGAGCTCTTGTCTCCCCCCCCCAGTACCTTTTCAAGGGCCAAATGGCTGTGGCTGTAGGTGTGTGTGTGGGGTGGAATGTCTTAGCCAGCTGTGTGGTGGGCCTGTGCCATTTTGAAATCTCTTTCATGGGGGTCATACCCACAGACACCAGCCATGTCAAGTTTGGCCCTCAGTTTCCTTCCAGAGAGCCAGTTTGGCGTAGTGGTTAAGTGTGCTGACTCTTATCTGGGAGAACCGGGTTTGATTCCCCACTCCTCCACTTGCACCTGCTAGCATGGCCTTGGGTCAGCCAGAGCTCTTGCAGGAGTTGTCCTTGAAAGGGCAGCTGCTGTGAGAGCCCTCTCCAGCCCCACCCACCTCACAGGGTGTCTGTTGTGGGGGAGGAAGGGAAAGGAGATTGTGAGCCGCTCTGAGACTCTTCGGAGTGGAGGGCGGGATATAAATCCAGTATCTTCTTCTTCTTCTTCTCTTTTAGGAGGGAGTTCCCAGGACTCTTTACACACGCACTGTCTCCCACCATTTGAGGAATGAAGGGGCTGGAAAGCAGTGGGGTGGGCACAGTGGTGGCCAACGAAACACCTCCAGTCAGAAGGAGGGTCGTGGTTATGGAGTATATTTCAGCTCATGATATCCTACCAGGCAACTCAACTTATAGACAAATTCTTTCACTCTGAGTTTTGAATAGGATTTGTTATTAATTTTATTTATATCTTACTTTTTAATGATCTATATGTTATTCTTAGTTCACTTTCTTATTTCATATTTCTTATCATCATTATCATCAGATATGGGGTGAAGTCAGACAGTACCTCAGAATCAGTTTTCGAAAAATATTTTGTGTGTTATTTTGGTTACACGAAGTAGTCTCACCCTTGATGATATCGTTATGTTGAATTTTCTAGCCGTATTGCACAGGATTTATCGTGCTTATATGCTCAGTAATTTCTGTTGGAGGTTGCTGAAATGCTTCTTCATATATTTATTCTGTATCGTCAAAATAGTTAATAATAAAATCTTTGAAAAGTTAAAAAAAAGAACAAAAGGAGGGTCGTGACACCCACAAGAGACCCTTCTTCTTCTTCTTCTTCTTCTTCTTGCCCCTGTCCAGGGCTCTCTTAGTGGCTGAGGTGCAGTCAGTGGTTTGAAGGAATCACACTCCCCCCATTTGAAATCTCTGCCCTGCCTATTCAAGCCACGGCCACTTTGGCCCTCTAGAGCCCCTCCTCACAACCTGGAACTTGCATATCTGAAAGGGGGGCCCCCTCCATACAAGCCCAGCAGCCCCCCCCCCCCCCACTATTTCCACAGGCCAAGTCTTCCTGTTTGCCCTTCTAGAGCAAAGGCTGCGACTCTGACCACGTTGACTGGAGAAGCCCTTCAGATCTGAGCTTCCTCCTCGGCCTCTTTCACGCCTGCCAGGGAGCTCCCCAGGCAAGAAGCACGAGGATGGGAATTCAAGGGGTCCATGAAGCACATTTGTAGTTTGTGGCTGGCGTGGGAGAACTCACAAAACATCGTGACTCGAGTGAGTGAACAGGCAGTCCTGGGACACATTCGCTTGCTTATCATCCACACCGCTGTGCACGTTTTATCCAGCAAAATCTCTCTCTGAGTAGCCATTATGGACGAGCATCACTTTTCTCTTTCTCAGAAAGTACACACTTGAGACTGCAGTGACGATTACTCTCTCCAGTGCACACACCCAAGGCAAGAGAAACTGCCAGAGAACACTCCTGCCACACTCCATGAGGTTCAACACTCGACACGTTTGGACCGCTTCATCCCAGGGTCTTGCACAGACACTCCAGTTTCCATTAGCAAGCTCCATAATAGTTGCTTGGGAGGGACCCCAGAGACACAAGGCCAGGCGCAGCCCAATTTGTTTAGCGTAAGAGCCACACAGAATAAACATCAGATGTTTGAGGGCCTCAAGACATGAGGGAGGGAGGGAGGGAGGGAGGGAGGGAGGGAGGGAGGAAGGAAGGAAGGAAGGAAGGAAGGAAGGAAGGAAGGAAGGAAGGAAGGAAGGAAGGAAGGAAGGAAGGAAGGAAGGAAGGAAGGAAGGAAGGAAGGAAGGAAGGAAGGGAGGGAGGGAGGGAGGGAGGGAGGGAAATAGATGAGAAGGAGGAGGTGGAAGTGGAAGGAAACCAACTTTAAATGCATTTCCCAAGCCACTGGCTGGCTTGGCTTGGAGAAGTGATTTAAAGAGACAAATGCCTTCTCCAAGCTGACTGGTGGGAACTTTGAGAGCCACACAATATGTGTGAAAGAGCCACAGTTTAGCCACCCCTGCACTAGGGCCTCCCAGACAGCCTCAGAGGAAGTCGACAGGGCTGCAGGAGTATCTTGGGAAGACAGCCTTCCCTCTCCTTGGTCTTCCCCTGGGTGATCTGCCTGGGGGGGGGGGGGTGCCGGCAGCCCCTGCATCCTGGGAGAACAGAGAAGGGCAGAAGACGCGGGTTGTGCTCTCTTCATTGCAGGAAGCCAGTGGGCGGGGTCTGCAAAGCCACCTCAGCTGCTGAGACAGAGCTTGAATGACCTGGGGGAAGGCCAAGATGTAGGACGGTTTGGTCCATTTTTTGCACAGAATGAGGATTCAGCTCGGGAAGGAAGGAAAATTTTGTTGTTGTTTTATTTATAGGAAATGTTTCTATTCTGCCTTCTTTCCTGAGACAAGAGCTGCAAGGACACAAAAACCTCCCAAGTGTCCAGCAGCAAGTGAAAAAACAGCACGTCATTAAGCCACAAAGTTAAAAGGGCAGCCTGTTCGCTCCTCCATCAAACTGCCTCTGGAATAAAACTGTTTTGTTAGTCTTATTTATTCATTTACTCCATTTCTCTCCCGCTTCTCTCCCCAATGAGGAGCCGGGGGGGGGTTGTCCTTCTCTTCCCTTCCATGTTATCCTCATAGCCACAACGCTGTGAATTAGGCTGGGCTGAGACTCTGTGACTGGCCAGAGGCCACCCAGCAGGGGATTCAAACCTGCTTCTCTCACATCGCAGCCTGACACTCAACCCACGGCACCATGCTGGCAGGGCAGTCACTTGAAAATGATTCTGTGAAATGGGTGCCGGGGAATTTGGGCATGAAAAAGTCTCTCCCAACCATGAAAGAGCCATTCACAGTTCCCTTCCCTCTTCTGAAAGGACGGCACGTCCTTTTGCCACATCCACAAGAACCAACCCAAACCTGATGCTCTCGGGTCTGCCTACACCTTCCCCCGTAGCTCTGCCCCTCCTCACATCCTGCCCTCACTGACCCACGAGAGAACACATCCCAGAACTTACCCAGCCGGTTAATTTGGGTTAGAATGTCGATGGCATCCAGCTTCACCATGAGTTTGATGAAAACTTGCACAAAGGGATTCCGCAGTGTATTCTGCCCAGTGACAAGAGGAATTCGCTTTAACAATGGAAGCCATGTGCATTCAGACATATTTCAAAACTAAAGCTGGCATACGCAGAGGAGAGGAGAAACAGAAAGAAAGCCTGGCGGTCAGGAGGGGGTCTTGGGGGGAATTGTTTATTTTGCCTGTGATCACGCACCACCCCCCACCCCCATCGGGGGGTGGGGGGTGGGCTCCCTCTGGGAATCCTACCCCCCCAGGGAAAGTGCATGCGCAATACATAGCCTCTCCTCTCCCGGTGTAGTGAACGCCGCGTGGTCACTGTCTGGCTATGCCTGGCAGATGGTCACTGCAATGGCCTCTCCTGCATTACTGCATCCGTAGCAACACCTTCTCGCTGGTCCCCCCCGTTTTCACAGAGTTTGCTACGTCATGGTGCGACCGAATTGTCCGGCGGTATAACCGGATGGGCAGGCTGGGCCCACCAACTTCGTCAGCCTAAGAGAAGGAAAACTCTAACATCAAACCCGGGCAGATAGAGCTCGTTAATGTAACACCTACCACCTGGAGGACTCACTGCCGGCGTCCCGGCTTACTGGGCCATGGCAGATGACCCCCAGGTGAAAGGGTGGAGCCAGTACCGCGCACACTGCGCTTCACCTAAAAAATTCCTCTGCGCAGGCCTGAAGGGCATATCCACACACACAACTCACAATGCATCAAGTCCTGCAGCGATAGGCAAGGGGCGAAACGGCAGGTGGAAGGTGCCACTGGAAGCCGCAGTCCCGATCCTGCATGTAGGCGGTTCAGGATATTGGTCGCCTGATGCTAACCCGGAGACGAAAGCATCTTTCGGCAGCACCCTGAACGACCAAGCAGCCTTATCTAGGGACAGCACTGCTTGCTCCACACGGAGAGGGGCCTAGAAAAGGTGGCCTAAACAAAGCTCGTCTCCCCCACCCCAGTTGGCTAGCCGCGGTCAACGGGCATCCTTACTTGCGGTCGAAAAATAACAACAAAGAAAAGGCATGCACCTGCCTCACAAAGTGTGCAAAGACTAAAGCTTGCGTGTTGGAACATCAGAACCATGCTTGACACAGTAGGCAGTGGTCGCCCTGAACGACGCTCTGCTCTAGTTGCCCACGAACTTCTCAGGTTGAATATCGACATAGCAGCTCTCAGTGAGGTCCGTTTCCCTGAGGAAGGTAGTCTTCAAGAACACGGTGCTGGCTATACCCTCTACTGGTCGGGTAAGTCAAAGGCTGAGAGCCGCCTTTCAGGCGTTGGCTTCATGGTCAGGAACTCCATCGCCTCCAAACTCGAAAACCTTCCAACAGGTCACTCAGATCGCATCATGTCCATGCGCCTCCCACTTCAAAACAAGCAGCATGCAACACTCTTCAGTGTGTATGCCCCAACCCTTCAAGCAGATCCTGCAGAAAAGAACAAGTTCTATGCTGATCTACGCAACCTCGTACGGAAGACCCCTACAGAGGACAAGGTGATCATCCTTGGCGACTTCAATGCCAGAGTAGGTAAAGACTCGGAAGCCTGGAAAGGAGTACTTGGCAAACACGGCATTGGCAACTGCAATGACAACGGGCGCCTCCTGCTAGAATTCTGCATGGAGCACCAGCTCACCATCACCAACACTATCTTCCAGCAGAAGAACAGTCTGAAGACAACCTGGATGCACCCACGGTCCAAGCATTGGCACCTTATCGACTACATTCTGGTGCGCCAGAGAGACCTTCGAGATGTCTTACACACCCGAGTAATGCCCAGCGCAGAATGTCATACGGATCATCGTCTTGTACGCTGCAATCTCCGTCTTCACTTTAAACCCACACCCAGGAGAGGAGGTATCCCTCGGAGGAAGTTTCAGGTTGGCAGCCTCCAGTCAGCCGAAGTTAAAGCTGCCTTCCAGGCAAAACTCCAGTCAAGAATTGAGGACCTCAGTTGCCCCACAGACCCTTCTCCAGAAGCACTCTGGGAACACCTAAAAACTACCGTCCTGCAGATCTCTGAAGAAGTCCTCGGGTTCTCCACAAGGAAGAACAAGGACTGGTTTGATGAGAACAATCAAGAGATCCAAGAATTACTGGCAAAAAAGAGATCTGCCTACCAAGCACATCTTGCTCAGCACTCCTGTCCTGGGAAAAAAGCAACCTTTCGCGCTGCATGTAGCAACCTCCAGCGCAAGCTTCGAGACATTCAGAACGAGTGGTGGACCAAGCTTGCAGAGAGAACCCAGCTGTGTGCAGACACTGGTGATTTAAGAGGGTTCTACGAAGCCCTGAAGGCAGTATATGGTCCATCATATCAGGCTCAGAGTCCCTTGCATAGTGCAGACGGCCAAGTGCTCCTCACAGACAAGGCATCCATACTGAACCGGTGGTCGGAGTATTTTCAGGTTCTCTTCAGTGCCAACCGCGTAGTTCAAGATTCAGCAATCCACCTCACCCCACTTCAACCGGTGAAAACAGAGTTGGATGAGATCCCCACCCTAGAAGAGACTGTTAAAGCCATCAAGCAACTGAAAAGTGGCAAGGCAGCAGGAGTTGATGGAATTCCACCAGAGATCTGGAAGCATGGGGGCACAGTACTACATAGCTCACTTCACAAAGTACTTGTCACCTGCTGGGAACAAGGCAAATTACCACAGGACTTTCGTGATGCAATCATCATCACCCTATACAAGAACAAAGGGGAAAAGTCAGACTGCTCCAACTACCGGGGGATAACCCTGCTCTCCATCGCAGGCAAAATCCCTGCCAGAATACTCCTGAACAGACTGGTGCCCACCATTGCAGAAGAACTCCTCCCAGAGAGCCAGTGCGGCTTCAGAGCTAACAGGAGCACCACCGACATGGTATTTGTTCTCAGGCAGCTCCAAGAGAAATGCAGGGAACAGAACAAGGGTCTGTATGTGACTTTTGTCGACCTTACCAAAGCTTTCGATACCGTTAGCAGGAAAGGCCTGTGGCAAATCTTGGAACGTTTAGGATGTCCCCCAAGGTTCCTCAGCATGATCATCCAGCTACACGAAGACCAGCGAGGCCAAGTCAGACACTGCAACGACCTCTCGGAGCCCTTCCCAATAGGCACAGGTGTAAAGCAAGGCTGCGTTCTCGCGCCAACTCTCTTTACGATTTTCTTTAGCATGATGCTTCAAAGAGCCGCAGTAGATCTAGATGAGGACGATGGTGTCTACATCCGCTATCGCACCGATGGCAGCCTGTTCAACCTGAGGCGACTAAAGGCCCACTCCAAGACAATGGAAAAACTCATCCGAGAGCTACTGTTTGCTGATGATGCTGCACTCGTCTCCCACTCGGTATCAGCTCTGCAGCATATGACGTCCTGCTTTGCAGAGGCTGCCAAGCTATTCGGCCTAGAAGTTAGTCTGAAGAAGACAGAAGTTCTCCACCAGCCTGCACCCCAGGAAGATTATCACCCTCCCTGCATCACTGTGGGTGAATCAGTTCTGAAGACAGTCCAGCAGTTCAGCTACCTAGGGTGCATCATCTCCTCAGATGCCAAGATCGACAAGGAGATTGACAACAGGCTGGCAAAGGCAAACCGTGCATTTGGCCGACTGCACAAAAGAGTGTGGAGCAACAAGCATCTGAAAAAAGGCACAAAGATCAATGTTTACAAAGCGGTTGTGATGACAACCCTCATCTATGGCTCCGAATCGTGGGTTTTATACCGTCATCACCTGCGACTCCTTGAGCGCTTTCATCAGCGCTGCCTTCGCACCATCCTCAACATCCACTGGAGTGACTTTGTGACCAACACTGAAGTCCTCAAGCGGGCAGAGGTTACCAGCATCGAGGCACTGCTGTTGAAGACGCAGCTGCGCTGGGCAGGGCATATTTCTAGGATGGAAAACCACCGCCTTCCCAAGATTGCCCTGTATGGCGAACTCTCCACCGGCCATCGAAATAGAGGGGCACCAAAGAAGAGGTACAAGGACTCCTTGAAGAAATCCCTTAGCACCTGTCACATCAACCATCACCAGTGGTCTGACCTAGCCTCAGATCGCAAAGCATGGAGGCACACCATCCACCAGGCTGTCTCTTCCTTTGAGAACACACGCATAGCTGGTCTTGAGGACAAAAGGAGATTGAGGAAGAATCGCACTGCTACAGCACCAACCCCAAATCAGACTTTTCCCTGCAGCCGCTGTGGCCGGACCTGCCTGTCCCACATTGGTCTTGTCAGCCACCAGCGAGCCTGCAGCAAACGTGGACTATTGCACCCTTCTTAAATCTTCGTTCGCGAAGCCAAGCCGAGAGAGAGAGGATCACGCACCCTAAATAATGCACTTCCAATCCACTTTCAATGCCTTTTCCAACTGGATTTTACTGCATGAACTGGCAAAATCCAGCTGGAACGTGCATTGGAAGTGGATTGAAAGTGCATTATTTAGTGTGTGCAAGCACAACCTTTGAGTCTCAGCAAGAAAGGTGGATAAGAAATTAAGTAAACTGATTAATAAAGGAATAAAACTTTGAGTGCCCAGAACACTCTTGGGTGCCTTACAGGGTAGAACTATGAGTTGTTGCACCTTCTTTCGAGCCCTCACTGGCAATCAAAGGGAGAAGTTGTTCTTAAAATGTTGGCGAAGGTCTCACTTGCCTACACTGTGTTGAGACATTAATGTGGATTCACATATAAATCCTGGTCCTCTGAGATCTGGGATGCAAAATTCAGTTTTCAAACAAGGTGGACCAAATAAAAGTGCAAGAAGTCTACAGCCAAATAGTTTTGATGCGACCTTTCCCTTTTGGGCTGCCCTCCACTCACAGCGAGAAGCTGAATAGCCCGCCTCATCCATTCTGCAACTGAAGCAGGAGGCACACCTGGGGAGATGATCAAAACTCCCTTCTCCAGCTCCTGAGAGAACTCATCCACACCTCCACAGGAATTTCAGGTGATCCCAGAACAGTGGGTGGATTCTCTGCCTAGCAAGTTCCAGGGCAAGCTCACCACTGCAGGAACCCAACCTTAAAAGGTAAAGGTAGTCCCCTGTGCAAGCACCAGTCATTTCCGATTCTGGGGTGACGTTGCATCGCAACATTTCCATGGCAGACTTTTTACGGGGTGGTTTGCCATTGTCTTCCCCAGTCATTTACACTTTCCCCCAGCAAGCTCGGAAGGATGGAAGGCTGAGCCAACCTGAACCCAGCTTCCTACCTTATTTAACAGAACAATTAATCAGACTTGCAAGTGAACTCTCCCCAGCGAACACACACACACAGAGCACAACAATGCATCAACAAGAGTAAATGTTTCCTACCTTCAGCAGAGGAATGGTCTGATTTAATGTGGTCAGTGAATTCATGATGAGGGGGGAATTTTCCAGCCACTCCTGTGATCTGTGTGCTAGATCACCCATCAACTTCAACGTTGAATTCGACTTAAAAAATTAAAAATAAATCAATGTAATAGTCAGTGAAAAATTCAGATCCAGACGACTAAGTGAATCTGAGAGGTAAAACTGTCGATACAAGATTTCATTCTTAGTCCTCCGATTGCAGGCCTGGATGACTTCTGCACAACTGCATCAGCAGCACTACAACTGAGGCCCCAAAGTTCCAACAACAAGCAGCCATTCCCTCCAGAACTACGACCCCCCTCGCAACATCAGTACAGGCCTGCAAGGGCTTGAGACTCTTCCCGTTTCGGTTAATAATTTCTATCATGAGCTGCTGTTTCTGTGAAGTTTCTCCCAAGCCATGTCACATATTCAGAGGGAAGATTTACACTGCGAATCCTGGTGCTTCCACAACACTGCAGGAAAATAAGTCTTCTAATTGGCATCTGCTGCCAATACCTGGCGTATCCTGATATGCAGGGGTGGGATTCTAGCAGGAGCTCCTTTGCATATTAGGCCACACCTCCCTGATGTAGCCAATCCTCCAAGAGCTTACCAGGCTCTTTTTTATAAGCTCTTGGAGGATTTCAAGGCTTTTTTTTGTAAGCTCTTGGAGAATTGGCTACAGCAGGGGTGTGTGGCCTAATGTGCAAAGGAGCTCCTGCTAGAATCCCATCCCTGTTGAGAAGTATCCCTTCCATTGAGTGTGGAATTACCTTTCCCATGATGGCTCTTGTTTCAGGGGTGTCTGGAGTATACAAAATCTTCCCAAGCAGCATCGGCTTCAGGAAAGACCAAATTAAGGCCCCAGTCGGTGTCCGAACCAGGTCCAAATAGAACGACAGGCAGAAGGGGGCTGCAAAGAGATGGGGAGAAGGAGTTTCATAAAAAGGATACTATCAGATACTGTCAGTTGGTCATAAAATTTTGCAGAATCACTTGGAAGCCCTTTCTTCACTCAGGCAAGTAATCAACACACACATCCCGGTTCCTACTATAATGTGCAAACAGTTTGTCCAGCTGAGAGAATTGGCAAGGTGCAGTGGGAAGGATAAGAACAAAAGGGATTGGTTTTGTACATCCCTGAGTCCAAGACTGAGTCCACTAGAACAACAATGGGATTTAGTTGTGGCTAATATAAGGTATGCAGAGTTTATCAGGGGCTTGTCATGGCTTATAGCTGCTGGACTAAGAACATGAGAGAAGCCACACTGTATCAGGCCAATGGCCCATCTAGTCCAACACCCTGTGTCACTCAGTGGCCAAAACCCAGGGGCCATCAGGAGGTCCACCAGCGGGGCCAGAACTCCAGAAGCCCTCCCACTTTTGCCCCCCCTCCAAGCACCAAGGATACAGAGGCTCCCTGCCCCAGACAGAGCGTTCTGATAGAGCATGACCATGTTTTGCAATGGGCTTCAGTCTTCTCCACTCACTGGAATCCTGTGGGATGCCATATTTCTCCATGATATGTTTCAGCCCCTCATCTTGTGTGGAGGAATGGTGGACATTCTGCTCTTCAAAATCAGGAAGGAGGGATTCAAAGAACAGAGGGGTGATTTCCTGGTTGCAGAGAGATTTGGAAATGGTTTTGAATGTCCTTCTATCCATCGTGAGGCTGCTGGCCTTGGACAGTGCCTGGAGAAGCAAACCAGAGGCAGATGGACAAAACAAAGAGGCTTTTGGCAAGGATGTTAACAACAGCACCCCCACTTTATAGCTGGCATAACATTTCTATGGCTCCACATAACACTGGAGGCCAGAATGTGCTCTAACGGAGAGAGCAGATCGGGTCGCAGTGTTGGAAGAAGACCTTCCAATGCTCAGAATTAAGCTGGGCTTATTCTTTTTCTAGTATACAAAATCTTTGTGGCAGCAGAAAAGAGCACCTTAAAGACTAAATAGATGGGGCTGGGAAGGAGGTTTTGGGAGTCACGGCTCACTTCTTCAGAGAGATCAAGATGGGCGGCCGTGTGATGGGTCTACCTGTAGCAGGAGAAAAGAGCGAGAGTCCAGAAGGCCCTTCAAGACTCACAAAATTTGGGGCAGGGGAAGAACTTTCGTCAGTCCCTGCTCACTTCTTCAGATACTTCCCCAGTTTTATTTAGGAGTGCATTTAACTAATTTACTTTTTTTAAATTGGAAATCCGAAATGAGCCTTTAAACTGGCATCTTTTATGTGTTTTAACTGTTGTCTTAGCTGCACTGTAAGCTGCCTTGAATGCTGCAAGGCAGAAATGAAAAATGTTTCAAACCAAGGGGGGCTGTTCTCCTCCAAGGGGTTGCCCCTCACTTACTGACAGTGAAGACAAACCTTGGAAAGGGGGGCGTTCCTTGACTGACGCAGCTTTTTAAGGGAATGAATTGCATCCAGCAGAGGCTGCACATCCGATTCCACGCGGTTCTTGAAGTGATCCAACTCCTGCAGGAGGCCAAACACCTTATCCAGAGAGGACTGAAGCTCCTTGGGGAAAAGCATCTAGCAGAGAGCAGAGGAAGCAAAATCACACTTGACCCAACAGCCTTGTCCAACAAAAGGCTTCAAGGGGGGAGAGGGAAGAGGAAGGAACTGGCAGTTCTTGGGAGATTCCAGCAGACTCTGGGCACTCCTAGAGGGCAGCAGAACTGCAAAGCCACATGAGATCCCGAGAGAGAGAGAGGAAGAGGGAGAGGAGCAGCATACCGTCCAAGACAAACCTTGTACATGAAGTTGTATACATCCAAGTAACGCAGAAGTGTGATCCCCAGGAGATAGGATTTGTGGACCCTTTCTGGGAGCGACAGGTTGCAGAAGTCCTTGGCTACAATTTCCAGTTTAGCATCAGCACCACCATTTCGACAAGACTCCAGCTGGAGCATCTCAAAGAGGAGCTGTGTTGGCCCAGAAGGAAGGCAGGTTAGGAGAGAAGGAGGGTGGGTGGGAAGGGAAGGGAAGCCACCCGGCAGAAGAGAGAGCCCAGCAGCAGGCCGCTCCTCAGCCAGGACGAGAAACAGGGCCATGACCTTCACCTCAAGCACACACAAAAACCATCTGCAAGGTATTTATTTATTTCACTTCTAGCCCACTTTTCTCACGTGAGAGAGGTCACGGAATTAGAAAACAGGGCAGAAGAGGTCGGTACAACTTATGCAAGAAATGACGCTACAAAACAGGATTCATCAAAGCAAAACAGATTGCTCTCCTTTCCTCGGGTCTTTGGAAATTTCTCTGTGAATGTCCAACAATGTGTGGTTTTTGTTCAAGGAATTATTGTTGACAGGCACAACTCTACATTCTAGAATCTCCTGCCTCTCTGGTCCAGCTAATCTTGAATCTGAGATGGCTTCCAGGGGCTGGGTGAGGTCTGAGTCAAACACCACCTCCCAAGACGCACATGCACCATTCTTTTGCTTCATGACGACCTCTGGTCAAAAGCTCTCTGAAACAGGACACAAACCTGCCAACCTGCTTACCAGCAGGAAGACTAAGGACAGAGCACATCCCATACCCCATTTCTCAAGGACAGGATGGCCTTTCTGGCCACTTAGCCCATGAGGAGAGACACCTTATAAAAACTGACACGGAGCACCTGAGGTTGAACCATCTGGAAGGCGCCATCTTGTTTTCTGCTGGTGGCTGCAAATCATTAGCACATCGCCTGCTGTTCAGCCAGTTTGAGCCAAGAGCAAACTCTATTTTAGTCATGCCTGGCACTTGAAAACCTGTTCTGTGTTTCAGGGTCCTATTTTCTCCTGTCATGGCAGCCCATTGTCTTAAACAAGAGATACCATAAGCTAAAATGCTGGCTCAGGATGTGAGAAAACATGGCAGGCCCAAGTCCTTCCCTGATGTCCAGGCCATGACCCGCTTCCTCACCAGACTGCAGTGCCCTTGTGGCCTAAGGGAGGCAAGGGGGCTCTTCCCCTCCTGTCCCCCCCCCCACCCACTGCAGCCTGGGGCAGGCAGCCAACGGTGTCCTCAGCTCCTTCCCAGACCCTGTGAGGAAAAGGTCAGCAAGCAAGGTCAAGGGGCAGCTGCTGTGGTCACTGCACCACTCCCTGGATGCTGCTGCCCTCCCTAAGGGCCCGCCCACCTGGAGGCGACAGGAGACAAGGGAGTCAGGACAGGGGACACAAATAGGTTGCCAATCCCCAGGTGGGGGCAGGGGATCTCCCAGTTTGGAGGCCCTCCCCCTGCTTCAGGGTCATCAGAAAGCGGGCGGAGGGGAGGGAAATGTCTGCTGGGAACTCTATTATTCCCTAGGGGGATTTATTCCCATAGAAAATCATGGAGAATTGATCCACGGGTATCTGGGGCTCTGGGTGGGCTGGTTTTTGAGGTAGAGGCACCAAATTTTCAGTATAGCATCTAGTGCCTCTCCCCAAATTACCCCCCAAGTTTCAAAAAGATTGGACCAGGGGGTCCAATTCTATGAGCCCCAAAAGAAGGTGCCCCTATCCATTATTTCCTATGGAAGGAAGGAATTGAAAAGGTGTGCCGTCATAAGAACATAAGAGAAGCCATGTTGGATCAGGCCAACGGCCCATCAAGTCCAACACTCTGTGTCACACAGTGGCAAAAAATTTTATATACACACATACACTGTGGCTAATAGCCACTGATGGACCTGTGCTCCATATTTTTATCTAAACCCTTCTACCTCTACCTCTACCTCAAAAAACCCGTCCCTTTAAATGTGATGGCCAGAACTCCCTTTGGAGTTCAATTATGCTTGTCACACCCTTGATCTTGGCTCCACCCCTAATGTCTCCTGGTTCCACCCCCAAAGTCCCCAGATATTTCTTGAATTGGACTAGGCAACCCTAGACACAAATATCAGGAGACTGTTTCAGTATGGAAGATATCACCAATTCATTTCACTCAGGATATCCGAACCCATGTTTTATCCATGTATATGCTTAGGTTTACACACCCATGCATGCGCACACACACAGACTCTAGACTGTGCAAGGTGAACTGAGGGCAGGACATCATCACACATTTACCTCCGTCCTGTTTTCCGGAAGAGGCATTTCCAGGAGAGCATCTCGGCTTTCCTCAGACATTCCCACCACAGTCCTGAGGTCTTCCTTGAGGCGGCCAACATTTCTGAACAGATCTATGATCATATCTTAAAAACATCAGACAACAAAAACTAGATGTTATATTTGGACCCTGCTGGCACAGAATATTTGCGAAAGCTGAGCAACATGCCTCAAGAGTGGCACCGTGTGGCACATTTAAATAGGGGAGAATTCGGAAATGCTGCTCTCGTTTTGCCCTCTCTCGTATTCTGGCACCTGAAGACGTTTGAAGCCAGCGCATAACTTTAAGGTGTTTGGTAGACCCATTTCTTTGTGTGTGTTTATTTAAACATGTCTCAAAGTTATTTGTATAATTGAAGCTAAAAAGACCACAGTCTTAATAAGGCATATCCTTTGATTAAAACAACAACAACACTGAAATACATTCCACTAGTTAGATTTTTTCTCCAAAATGGTACAAGTAAACTCTCAAAGCACACAGATGATCTGGCTACTTGTTTTCCCTTTTCGAAATCACACTGAGTAAGAACATGTAACCCTCAGCAAGGCATGCCATCTGCTTCTCAGCCGGTTTCCCACTTGTTTTGAACCCCGCCTGCCAGCAACAAGCTAATCACAAGTCGGTTTTCACACAAAGCTGTTGCTGTCCGGAGGGTGTTAGTGGCTGGTGAAGGGGGAGAATCAGACACTGTCCTAAAAGCAGAAAAGAGCAAGAGTCTGGGAACACCTTAAAGACTAACACAATTTGTGGAAGGGCGGAGCTTTTGTGGGTTGTGAGAATTGACTCCCGGAAGCTCCTCCCCACCACAAATTTTGCAAGTCTTGGAAGATGCTGCTGGGCTTTTGCTCTTTTTCTTTGCTACAGACAGACTAACACAGGCTGCGATCACACACACTAAATAATGCACTGTCAATCCACTTTCCGTGCATTTTCCAAGTGGATTTTGCCAGTTCACACGGTAAAATCCAGTTGGAAAGTGGATTGAAAGTACATTATTTAGTGTGTGAAATCGCAGCCATGGGGTGGGGGTGGGGGTTTAGCAGGAACACAGTTCTGGCTGGCTTGGCATTGGGGGTGTGGCCTAATATGCAAATGAGCTCCCACTGGGCTTTTTCTACAAAAGAAGTCCTGCCCATCTTGATCTATCCTAAAAGCTTCAGTGAAGTGATGTAGTTTGTGTCAGGGAGAATTGGGGCTGCTGGTATTTTGGAAATACTGGCAATAGTCTAATACACTTTCCCAACCAAGCTTAAAGCAAACCAACCGTTCTAAAGGAGCAAGTGCAAGAAAAGAATCACCTTGTTTCTTGGAATGTGCTGCAATTTTGGTGTGATTCACAATAGAATTCACAGAAGCCACATACTGAGGGATATCTTGGATATAATGAAGCTGTGGGACATTTTCTCGAAACCTTTCGAAATAAAAGCACGTGTCAATGTGTACTCTTTTCAGATAACATGCAGATAACTGGGGACTTTGAGGAAGGCCTTACCAGTGAATTTCCTGCTGGAGTTTTGTGGGGTCTCCAAGGAGCATTTCTCGGAGTTCTCTGGGCAGGCCTCTATGCCTGATGAGGCTGCTCACAAGTTGGTCATTCAGTGCGATGCCATGAAGGAGCTTCCTGTGGAACCGGCTTTGTCGGCACAAGTCCCCAAAACTGACCTTGGGGAGCTGGCAGGACTGCTGGGCTGCTTGGAGCCGCTCCGAGTCACAAAGGGCCGATGTCACATTTTGGAGGCGGGAAAGCTTCAGGTAGAAACAAGAAGGCTCAAAAGTCATCTTGAATTGGGCAGTGTGCCCAAGAAACCCAGTAAACTACTTTAAGGGGGGCTTTTGGAAGAAACAGTTTTGGCTGGAAGGGTTGAGATACCTGCAGAACTGTTTTGGCTGCTTGGCAGGATTATGAAACCCTTGTGCTTCATTTTGAAAAAGGTAAATCAGCAAATGGTCACGATAGAAAGGAGAAATGCATATATGAAGGTCTTCATGGAAAAATTACTGAATTTATTTTGGATCTCAGATTAGAATCCTAGAATCATAGAGTTGGAAGGGACCTCCAGGTTCATCTAATCCAACCCCCTGCACAATGCAGGAACTTCACAAACACCTCCCCCTAAATTCACAGGATCCTCATTGCTGTCAGATGGCCATCCAGCCTCTGTTTAGAAACCTCCAAGGAAGGAGAGCCCTCCACCTCCTGAGG
Source organism: Heteronotia binoei (assembly GCF_032191835.1). Classification (NCBI taxonomy): domain Eukaryota; kingdom Metazoa; phylum Chordata; class Lepidosauria; order Squamata; family Gekkonidae; genus Heteronotia; species Heteronotia binoei. Next base: position 63,730,359 of record NC_083238.1, read on the forward strand.
AAGCCTGTTCCACTGAGGAACCGCTCTAAACTCACAAACACCCCCCCCCCCAAATTCACAGGATCCTCATTGCTGTCAGGTGGCCATTCAGCCTCTGTTTGAAAACCTCCAAGGAAGGAGAGCCCTCCACCTCCCAAGGAGGAAGCCTGTTCCACTGAGGAACCGCTCTAAACTCACAAACACCCCCCCCCCAAATTCACAGGATCCTCATTGCTGTCAGATGGCCATCCAGCCTCTGTTTGAAAACCTCCAAGGAAGGAGAGCCCACCACCTCCTGAGGAAGCCTGTTCCACTGAGGAACCACTCTAGACTCACAAACACTTCCCCCTAAATTCACAGGCTCCTCATTGCTGTCAGATGGCCATCCAGCCTCTGTTTGAAAACCTCCAAGGAAGGAGAGCCCACCACCTCCCAAGGAGGAAGCCTGTTCCACTGAGGAACCGCTCTAAACTCACAAACCCCTCCCCCTAAATTCACAGGATCCTCATTGCTGTCAGATGGCCATCCAGCCTCTGTTTGAAAACCTCCAAGGAAGGAGAGCCCTCCACCTGCTGAGGAAGCCTGTTCCACTGAGAGCCCACCACCTCCTGAGTAGTTGGATTAATTTGTGATGCTTTGCAAGGATTGTGAGAACTGGGAAGAGAAGCATTGTTCCAGCTACTTATCATAAGAGAGCACAAGAGGAGGCAACAGAAAACCTGCAGTTTCATTGCACAGAAGAAACAGAGTTGATGATGATGATGATGAGGAGCTACCAAACTTAAGGTCAGCCTCAAAGTATGTCGTAGCAAATAATTACATTGATGAATATGCTATATCTACTTACTCTAAACGTCAGGATTTCTGGAACGGAGGAGTATTTCTTGTAGGAGTCATGGTGGGCAAAAAGAATCTTTTCCAGCTGTTCTGTGTTCAGAGGAACATCTTCTGCTAAGGAAAACAACCATGACAGGAAGCTCTTCCCAGGCACAGCACACCTTTATACACCTGGTGCACAGAACTTCAAGACTCCCATTTCTGTGGCCTGGGCTTTCACAACTGATGATTCAAGGCATTTGGGGGGGGGGGGGCTACAGCCATTCTTTAGGGCCAACGAGCATCAGAATGTTACAAGTGGGGGGGGCACAAGGTCAACCTACCATTTTTTTCTCTTTCTCCCTTAGTAGCCTCTGCCCTTCCTTCCTTCCTTCCTTCCTTCCTTCCTTCCTTCCTTCCTTCCTTCCTTCCTTCCTTCCTTCCTTCCTTCCTTCCTTCCTTCCTTCCCTCCCTCACCATTTCCTTTTCCCTCCTCTCACTTCAGCTTTCCCACTTTCCTTTTCCAAATGTCCCCACTTCAGCTTTAATTTCCCTTCTTATCTTTTACATTTTTGGCCCATTCCCACCCCCGCCCCCAATAGCTGCCACTACCTGAGTCTTGCATTGCTCACCAGTGGTGATTGGAGGGGGTTCCTAACACCCCTGAAATGGCCAAGAACTCAGTGGCATACTGATTTTTTGAAAAGCACATGTTAGTTCTACAGTTTGGGGCTTTTCCTAGTCAGCAAGGCAGTATACAAAACTCCCCCCCTTCCAGTTCCTGGTTCAATTTTTGATCCACGCTTCATGACCCAGTTCAGGAATGGAGAAATGAATGCTGTCTGGAAGTCCAACACAACACAAGTGACATTTGTATGGGAAAACCATCACACACACACACACACATAAAGAAACAATCCTATGTACACAGAACTGTCCAGGTATTTTCACTACGGGGGCACTGAGAAGAGAAGTGGTGGTGAAACCAAGATCGTTCCCCGTGGGGTTGGTTTCTGATTTCTGGTTTTGATGTGCAGCTGGCTGCATGTGGCGCTCCCAAAAATCTCTCAGGCACGAAAGATCTCCACACGATGAATGTCATTTGGGCCACAGAAGGCTGCTGTGGAAACCCTGCACACCTGCATTCCGGCACACGGGATGAAAACACTGACCAATTCCCTGCTAGCCTTGTGCCACCCTCACTCTCCTCTTCTCCGCGGGGCTTCCGTCAGACTCCACACTCTCTGCCCCGGGGCTGCAACTCGCTCTGCCTCTTTCATGAAGCAAACAAGATCCTCTCAAAACCAGCTTCTGTTTGTTGCATGAAAAAGGCGAAGCGAGTTGCAGCTCCAGGGCAGAGAGTGTGGAGTCTGACGGAGAGGAGAGTGAGAGCGGCAGGAGGCTGGTGGGAAATCGGTCACTGAAAACATGTCTCTAGTTAGAAGATCCATTGCTCAGCCCAGTTCAATCCCCTCACTTTTGACCTTCAGAAGGCAGCTGAAGACAGCTTTATTTAGGACTGAATCTGAATAAAGAAGTCCCAAGTCATGATTGCAAAATGTTGGTTTCACATTTTTCATGTCATCTTTTTTTGTATTTTTAATCAATGTTGTAATCTGCCTTGAGATCTATTATGAACAAGGCGGAGGGGGGGTGGGTAATAAATGTTTTAAATAAATACATCTGCTCCCAGCTGGTTTGGAAACACATCTTGTGCAAAGGACACACACACCAAAAAGTGTTAAACTGCACACAGAGGAATGTTTTTGGGAGCAACAAAACTCTTTTAGAAACAAATGGTGGTGGTGGTGGTGGAGAGGGCCCGCACGTCACAGTTGACTTATGGTGTCCCCCAGTGGGGCTTTCAAGGCAAGAGATGTTTAGAGGAGGTTTGGCCCTGCCTGACTCTGCGTTGTCCCCCTGGGCTTCCTGTGGACCAAGACTGTTTAGCCTCCGAGGTCTGATGAGACTGGACTAGTCTGGGCCATCCGGCTCAGGGACGAGAAATAAACATTACCTGAGAATTCCATGTTTAGCCCGTCCGTCATGTTCACCAGACAAAGCAGGTATGATCGATAGCCATTGTTGGGCAACATTTTAAAGAAGGTGTTCTCAAATTCTGAAAACAAAAACCTGGAACATAACAAAGAATGGGTCATCTTCCCAAGTACGTCATAGCTTGTATTACTGAATGCATTGGATTGAAACCAGCGGTTTTTTGTAGCAGGAACTCCTTTATGTATTAGGCTACACACACACACACACCCCTGCTGTAGCCAACCCTCCTGGAGCTTCCAGGGCTCTTCTTACAGGGCTTCTGTCAGCTTCAAGAGGACTGGCTACATCAGGGGGTGTGGCCTAATATGCAAAGGAGTTCCTGCTACAAAAAAGCCCTGATTGGACCAGTGGGGCGAGCCTGACTTGGAAAAGGGCAGACTAGAAATCCGCAAAATAAATAAAAATAAATAAAATAAAATCAATCATCCCCAGTCAAGGCAACAGGTCAGTTGGCGTCCAGGAGAACCTTTGCTTTGAGCTCCCCAAGGAATCTGATCAAGGGGCTTGGGCTCCCGACAGCTCAGATGACCCCCCCCCCCAAAAAAATCTCACTGGTCTCTCAGATGTTGCGGGCTCGAATCCAGCCATTCTCCTGCAGACCAACCCAACTACCCAAGGCAAGTGACTCATTTGGCACATCAAGAGAAAAAAACGGTTTTTAAATGGCTGTGTAAACGGATGGCTTCAGAAACCCAAACATAGCCCAATTTCACACTAGACCTTGAATCCTGGTCCAGCCCTGTCCCCAAACTGACATTCTACATGAGAATCAGAGAAACCAACTCTGTGACTCTATGATTTTAGTGTAGAATATCAGCTTGGGGACAGGGCTAAACCAGGATTAAAAGTCTAATGCAAAACTGGTCATAATTGACTCTTCCTGTGATTCAGGTGGGGAGCCAAGTTGGTCTGAAGCAGTCGAACAATGCAGGATTCCAGGGGCACCTCGAAGACCCACAAAGGGTGTGTTCACACTACACTAAATAATGTGTTTGGCAACTGGATTTTTACTGTGTAACAGGGATAGCCTAACTTGCTTAACATAACAGCCACATCGAATAAATGTCAGATGTTTGAGAGCCACAAGACATGAATGTCAAATGCTTGAGAGCTGCAAGAAGGAAGGAAGGAAAACAGGGAGGACGGAGGGAGAGGTGGAAATAAAACATTAAAAATTTAACTTTAAATGCATTCTCAAACTGCTGGCTGGCTTGGCTTGGCTTGGAGAAGTAATTGAAAGAAACAAATGCCTTCTCCTTGCCTTCTCCCTAAGGTGGGGGGGGGGGGACTTCAATATGTGTGAAAGAGCCACAGTTTGGCCTCCTCTGCTGAATAAGAATAGCAACAATCTGGTTGCAAAACACGTTATTTAGTATAATGTGAATACACCCCAAGTTGTATTCAAATGTGCATGAATGCTTATACCCAGAATTAAACTCTTAAAGGTGCCCAGCTGGACTCCAGCATTTGCTCTTTATGAAGCATCTCTACCTACCTAAAGGCACAGATTCTGCAGTCAGGAAGGCCCAGCAGCTCTCCAAGAGCCTCCAGGGACATTGCTTGGGCCTGGCCTGACTCTTCTCTTCTACCCAGAAAGTTATCAGAACTACAAAGGCACTGAGCTCAAAGGCTGCAGATATAAATCTCAGCGAGGTCAACAGGATGGCCTTGCTACTTATTCTGTTTAGGATTGCTGCCGTAAGGGCAAAGTTCAGGGCCTGAGACAGGAAGTCCCATGAGAGACTGGTGGTCTCTGGGCCCATAGAAGGAGGATGTGTGACACATGAGTTTGGGTTCCATGAGGCTCCCACTTTAAGGAATGAAGAGCAGCCCAAAGGCCAAGTGGATTCTGTGACCATTGCAGCCTTAGAGAAGAGGAGGAGGAGTGAAATGGTCGGCCCAAGGGGTGATAAATCTCTTAGAATTTGGCTGCCCAGTCTGCTGGTCCCCAATGTGGTTGCCACAATGTGGTCCCCCCCCCCCCACACTGCACCCGGTGAAAGGTGGAAGCAGAGAAAGACACCTCCCGGACAGCTCCCCCACTCAAAGATCTGGCCCTCTATTGTTGATTCTTGGTGTTTTTTTAAAAAAATCTCAAAACTACTTTTAAAATGAGCTATAAACCCACAGGCCTCAACACTTTCTCTTTAATCGATTCACTCCTTGATGAGGATCAAAGCAAACCATTTCAGAAAATACAATGGCTTAGGTCCAACAATCTGCTTGTTCAGGGTACAGTTTACGGATATTCTTTCCCTTCTGTCATCTCCTTTGCCCCTGGAATGTTGCTCTGGAAAGCCCCTTGCTTCTCAAGAACTAGTTTTTGGGATCATAGTGGGGCTGGAGAATGGGAGGATAAGAAATCCCTCTCTTGAGAATGGAGGTTATTTCTGCCCGCCCCATGCGGTGGCTGGGCTCAAGCCATTGGTTTCTGACATGCAATCCAGGCTTTTTTTCAGCAGGAAGGCACAGGAATGCCGTTCTGGCTGGCCTGGCATCAGAGGGTGTGGCCTAATATGCAAATGAGTTCCTGCTGGGCTTTTTCTACCAAAAAAACCCCCTGCATGCAATTATTTTCCTTCACTGAAGAAGGCAAAGTTGGGAAGTGCTGATAGGCTAAGTTCTACAACACACTATGTCTATTATGAAAAATACTGACTTACTGTGCAATCAAAGTGCTTGGAGATGATGTCTTTCCTGACTCATTCTGGAGTAAGTTTTCATTGAAAAGCATTTCAGTGACCGTAGCAAAACGATATGCAATATGTTTAAATACATATTCCATATTGGGTTTGTTTGCATGGAAATTTGGATCTTGGTCTCTTTTCAGCTTCTCCAGCAAATCTGAAAGCATCGCTTTCTGCAGAACATAAATGCTGGACACCAGTATAGGACTTGACTCATTGCGAACGAGAACCCTTTCCATCCACTTCAAGCCATGTCTTGCATCCTCCATTTCTGTCAGGTTCCATTTGGAGACCAAGTTCCAGATCTGTGACAAACTGTCCACTCCAAAACGGCTGGGGACATCTTTGGCCATCTCCAGAGCCTCGTTCATGGCAGAATACTGGTGGACGTTGTCCTCCAATGCACTGAGGAACTCTGACATATTATTCCAACCCACTAGCCAGTCAGTGAAATCTCGTGCATGAATGTCTGTGCCATGAGCAAGGAGAGCACGAATGAGGAAAGAAGAGACCATGTTCAAAGGATAATAATTAACTGCATCATCTGTTCCATCTAGGATTGGGATTAGGCATGTTGAATTATTTGTGGGCAGTGCATTAGAGATTGCTGCTAAAGATCTAGAAGTTTGTTGTATCCAAGGATTTTTAAAATTGAAGAGGATGTCCATTTTGGATAGCATGCCTGAAGAAAACTGTAGTGACCTGATGATGCATAACAATGTGCTAGAAATATCCTCATTTTGGTAAAGTTTTGCTGACTCTGGACTCAGCTTCAGATTTCTTATTGTGAGGCGGAACAATTCAGTCAATGTTTGATTAGGCTTTGTTCTGTTTTCAAAATCTCTGGAAGTAAAAAGGATCTCACAATCACTTTGTTTGAAGGACTCGTGAAGTATGGCATTTTTACGCAGGATCTGAAGTATGCTGTGAATGACATGCTGGGCACTGCAGTTCTGCGGCTTTCCACTGCGGCTCCTCATATCTAAGAAAGGACTCAGAGATAAATGCAAGATGTCCATGATCTTTGCTTCTGAAGAAGCCCCCTGACCCAACAAAGACTGGTTGAACTCCCTTGGAAACAGAAAGCGTGAAAAGGTATAGAGGGCAGCAATTCTCTCCTTATGAGTTGCTTCTTCCAGTCTGCTGTCAGACAATATGATCATCCCTCTCTTCAAGGTGTCAGCTATTCTCTGGAGGTTTTTATTGCTTTCATTCACCAGTGCTTCCAATTGGCTGATGTCAAATTGATGTTCAGAGTTTTCCTCAAATGATAGACTCCTGAGGACAGTGTTTAATGCTTCTGAGATGCTGTTATTTTGGAGGTTTTCTTCAGCACCCTTCCACAAAAGACTAGTAAACAGATCTAGACTGAAGTGAAGGCCAGAAACATTATACTGTGTAATCAAGTGTTTACGCAGAATTTTAGAAAAATGTCTGTATGCATCTGGATTTGAACTATTCGGTTTCAGGGATCTTAAGAGTTTATGTTCAAGGTTTCTCAGCTCATCCCACCATGGTTTCTTTGTTGTATTTTGGATTCTCTGCATTATCTCTGAAAGGTGAACAACGAAAGGGTAGTTTTTATTCATGCGGACATTTGCTGTAACATTGTATGCATTCGGAACAGACAAAATTTGCCACAGAATGTTTTTTGTGGCAATAGATTTTCGCAGAAAATTTGAAATGTGCAATGAGGCTTCTTGTGTGGAACGGAGATCATGTCTGGGATCCACAGAAAACAGTGAAATTGCATGAGACACCACCTTTTTTACTGTTTCCCATATCCCTGCTAAATTAAAACCTGTTTCGTTTAAAAACAAATTATTCCAAATTAGCTTGGTTAAATATAATCCCTTTTTGGTGTCTTTCCACTGAGGACTAAGGCGGAAAAGGCTTTGAGCAAGGACATCAACGTATGGAGACCAAGTATGGAAATATTTTTCTAAGTAAGTTCTATAATCTGTCTTAGAGGTTACACTGAACCATTTTAATGACTCAAGCATGTCTTCAAAATTGGAAGCATTCATCCCCCAATTTAGGATTTCAAAAAATGGATACGTTTCAGCCCAATTTGGAGATAATGCTGTACTGACAAGAATTAGAGCTTCTCTAATAATTTCCAGTAGGTGTACATCTGTCACATTTTGTGTGGTGTTCAATACCTTTGCAACTTTACTCAAGACAGCTGATAAATTCTTCCACTGTGGGTGGCTGACAGCTCCTCCCATGTTTTCTATGATCCTTGCTATACTAGCATTCCTGTCAGGTTCATTGAGCAGTGACATAAAAGATGCAAGCACTCGTTCCTGGGTGGATTGACTGGCAGACAAACGCTGTGAATATGTTTCTGTATAATTCGTCACAAAAGGAACCAAGATGTGAAATGCTGAAGATTCGTTTATAACAGCCATTTTGCCAAACAGCGGTATTTGGCAAGTCAGATTACTTTGGGAGAGCTTGCTGGAGATGCTTGTTAGACTTTTATGCATCTTTTGTATCCATGGATTCTGGTAGTTAAGAAATGTATCCAATTGGGAAAGAAACCTTGATGATAATTCTAGTGATTTGACAAAACACTGAAATTCATCTGGAAAATATTTGCTTTTCTGGAGCACAGCAAGAGTTGGCAGGGATTTTAAGTTTCGTAGGAGAAGCTGAAACACTTCAGTCAATGTCTGATTGTTGACCACTGTGTCCGTGGAAGTGAAAAGGAAGCGGCAGTCACTTTCTGCCACAGCTTCACTGAACGTGGTGTTCCTAAACAAGACTTCAATGGCAATGTGGTGGAAGTCTTTTACGGTGCAGTTCAGCAGCCTGCCGTTATCCAGACTATCTTCCCTTACAAAAGGGCTCAGGGTGAAATACCAGAGTTCTAACACTTTCCCCTCTACTAATGAGGCATCAGGCCTTACTGGAGTCCTGGGAAAGTCCTGCAGGTCTGACAAACGTGAGAAACGGAAGAGGTTGTCCATTCTTTTAATAACGGATGCTTCCAACAATCTCGGATCAGAAAGTATATCCACTCCTTCTCTGAATATTTCAATCAATCTTTGGATTGTTTCATTATGAGCATCAGCATTCATCAGTGGATTCGTAGTGATGAACGCACTGATGTACTTCTCCTCCAGGTCTTCTAGCACATGGAGGGTTTTCACGATGGTGTCTAAAACCACTGAGATGTTTGCTCCACCAACGTTGTCTCCACTGTAGTCCTCTAGTAAGTGGTTTGCAAATGCAGTCAGTTGTTCCAGTACTTTATTAAAAAGAAGACCAGAGCCATTGCGATGAATGTACAGGTTCTTGTGGAGGATATCTAGAACCTGCCCATAAGCAATGATGTCTGTGTCATTCCATTTCGCAGATCTTAATTTTTCGCTAATTTGCCAGTAGGTGTTGAATTCATTCCACTGATAGGCATTGATGGAATTTTGGATCTTCTGCATCAGGTTAGTTAAGGAGGAGATGAGCAGGTAATTGTGGCTTGCGTTAACATTTGCCACAATATCATAGATTTTCTGCAGGGCAAGAACCTTCTCTGGAAAGTTTTCCATAGTTGTCGGCTTCAGGAGAGAATTTGCAAAGAGCGAAGGCAGCTCCTGCAACGCAGTTAAGTATCTCCTGACTTTCTCAGGCATGTAAATAAATTTGTGAGAAGTTATCATTTTCAGGGTTTGCCACAACTTTGTGGCCTTAAAATCAGTCTTGCTTAAAAATACAAGGTCCAAAATGTTTCGGGTTAAGTCGTAGATGTTTTGAATTTCTTTCAAGGGAGTCATCAGTTGGAATATGGAGGAGGTGTTGAAGGCAGTCTGCTGCAGCAGAGATGTAAGATCCCTCCGTTTATGGTGTTGGTCATCCCTCATTTGCAGAGAGAGGATATCAGTCAATCTCAGTATAGTCTTATTATCAAATAGATTGAGTGGCTTTAGGTTTTTCAATTCAGCAGTACTGCTGCCTTCTTGAAAATCTTTGAAAAGATCCAGAGACTTTCGAATAGTTTCTAAATCCTTTGAGAGATTCCCCATTTTGAAATCGGCCGTAGCAGAATCTGGAGATATTATTTTGCTAAAAGGAAAGAAACAAAAACAAAAATTTAGTACAAATGATAGACAGGATGTTTAAAGTAAACAAATACACATTATACCTTTGTCTCGCTTAACTACTGCATTTATCTTTTGTTTTAGGAATTAGAAACATACAAGTCAGAGCTATCCATTTTCCCCTTCCGCACAATTTCCTCTTCCCCCTTCCTGGAAGCCCCATAGCCTCTCGCCATTTCCTGCTTCCTTCTCTCCTTGTAGGGCTGGCAACTTCTAGGTGGGGAATGGAGATCTTCTGGAATCACAACAGCTCTCCTAACTACAGTGATTAGTTCCTCTTAGGGCTGCCACCTCCAGGTTGGGAAATTCCTGGAGATTTGGAGGTGGAGCTTTGGGAGGCAAGGTCTGGGGAGGGAAGCAACCTTAGCAGAGTATAATGCCAGAGAGCCCTCCAAAGCAGCCATTTTCTTCAGGGAAACAGATCAGCTGTAATTCCAGGTGATCTCCAGCCCCCACTTAGAGGTTGGCAACCCCAGTTTCCCTGATGGAAATGGCTGATTTGGAGTCCACAACATTTTACCCTTCTGAAGTCCCTCTCTTCCTCAGACCCCACCTCCAGATCTCCAGGAATTTCTTAACTTGGAGATGGCAACCATATTATCTTGCCACCCAACAGTCAACCATACCTTTATCTGCCTTTCTGCCTTAGCTTTCCTCCCTCCCTCTCTCCCCCCAGCAGCCTCTACCTAGGAAAACTGTGGCTCAGTTGTGTGATGCAATCCCTATGGCCAGGCCTACATGCATTGTAGGGACTTGTGGGGGCTGTCTCCCTCCTGACACTATTTCCTATTTCCTTCCCCCGGGAAGTCCCACATCCTCTCTCCTTCCCCTGCCTCGTTCTTTCCTTCTCAGCCATTCACTAACCCACCCCCCACCTACAGCTATATTTATTATTTATTTACTTAATTTTTACACCCCAGAGCAGCTGATAGGATTCGCCACGTCTCCTTTTTATCCACACAACAACCTGCCTAACCAGGTTAGGCAGAAAGAGTTGTTTTTTTGTAGATTTCAAAGTTTTCTGCAAACTTGGGGGAACATCCAAGTCTGCAGAAAAATCTGTTTTGTGCAGATGGGGTCCCATTTTACAGACTTAGGTAACCACAGACAGGAGTGCACGCTTAGGAAATAGATATAAAGACGATGGATGCTGCAAGAGGAATTCTGCTAAATTTTGCTTCCCCTTCCAAGGCATACAGAGTTCTGCAGAATACCCACTCAGCATTTAGATTTTCTTTTGTTTTGTTTGTTTGTTTTAGTAATGACTTTTCAGCGGTCACTTCCATTACCCATCCAGATGATCTCACACTTGCATTTGTGTTCAAACTGGCATTTTCCCCATAGATTTTGTAATGTTAAGACTGTATAAATAGTAGTTCTTAAAGGTGTTAACTCACAGTATCACTGTGGTTGTATATACTTACGTTTAGTGGAATAATACAGAATATTCTCAATAAAGACTCAAAGAACCTGGCAAAGGTAGTCCAATTGCAGCTAAGTGGGCCTCCTTCCTAGTTCTGAAGAATAACTCCACGTGAGAGGAGGCATTTTGGAGGGGTGGAGGGGGGTGCGATTCTGCAAAAGAACTTTTTCTCTTCCTTACCTCACCATCTCTTTCATCTGAACCAACGAGGGATGGTGGCTATTCCAGTGACGAGACAGCTCACAAAGAGCAGTAATCTCTGAACTGTTCTCATCTACAACAGAAAAAAAACATGCAAGATGAACTTTAAAATATATGACTGCATTTAAAAGTTAACTGGGATGAAAAATGAATGCTTTATTTATTCATTTATCCAGGGCTTTTTTGTAGCAGGAACTGCTTTGCATATTAGGCCACACCCCCTTGATGTGGCTAATCCTCCAAGGGCTTACAGCAGGCCCTGTAAGAAGAGCCCGGTAAGCTCTCGGAGGATTGGCTACATCAAGGGACTAGTATGCAAAGGAGTTCCTACAACAAAAAAGCCCTGCATTTATCGCCCTCTTTTTCCTGAAGGGGGCCCAGAGCAGCTCACAGCTTCCTCCTCTCCTTACAACAACCCTGGGAGGCTGGTCAGGAGGGGGCTCCCTGGCCATTTGGGGCTCTGAAAGAAGGGGGTTGGGCCCTCTAACCACTAAACCACCAAAAGGCTGGAAAGTTCAAACTGGAAGGTGTGTCTCAAGTTCAACTCCAGGACAAAGCATTACTAAAAACAATTCTGGTCAGATGAAAATATTACAAACCCAGATCATTAAATTTCTTCTCGATATGAATACTTCCCCTTAAAAACAGAAGAGCAGGGTGAGAGCATTAAAAAAATATATAGTTTGTATCTGGCAGCACAGGACATCTCAGATAGTCCAGAACTGATTATTATTTAGGCAACTCTGTTAACAATATCTGGGAGGACATTCGGAAACACAGTAAAAGTTCTGCACTGCATTTGTTGATTTCAGATAATCTGTTTTAAATTAATGACCAGCCTTTTTCTGCTTCCTCCTGAAGTGTGATATACTTATGATGGAAATGTTGAAAAGAAGAAAATAATTATTTCCACCTGCAATAGACCTACTAGGATGTATCCAGCAACTAAGATCCTCAAACGGAATGGCATTTCTGCTTGTGGAAGGGGGGGGGGGGTGGCAATTTCCTCTGGCAACCCCTGCAGCTACATGAAGGACGCAGGAAGTTGGATACACCAATATGAAACTAAAATGATTTGAATAGACTTCCTATTTAGCTGTATTATATATTGGAAAAAAATCATTGAGCTTTAATCTGTATCAGGAAAAGTTTTATACAACCTTAAATGTGGATTTCCTCCCCACCCACCCCCACACACACACCCTTTCAGCATTTGTGTAAAGAAACTGAGGAGAGGTAGACAGTGAAGAGGATTACCTGGCTCTGTACAGTTCAGGGAATGTAGCAGTCTTGTAATCATGTCTTTAAGAGCTTGTAGCCCACTTTCACTTGCATCAGATAGAAAATCTCTTTCTGGATCTATAAAAGTCCTGAAAGGGGTGGGGGGTGGGGAATGGAACTCAAATATATCAAAAGAACCCAAAACATAGTAAGCTGCCTAAGGAAAAAAACACATCACCAAATAGCATTATAATTCATTAAAATCATTTTTATTTATTCAGTTATTAAAATATGTATACCCCTCGTGTCCTTGTGCTTCAAATAAGCTTATGATTCTGAGTTAAACCCATCCACAATACAAGAAAAATCCACTGACTCCCCTCCCAAGTAAACAGTTGAAGCCTCATGAGAAGCCCTCCCAAGTAAAAACTTCTAGAAACTTCTGGAGCTGAGCGGGGGGGGGGGGGGGGCTCTCATCTCCTGAAGGGAGTCTGTTTGGCAAGGGGGGAGCCGCTATAAAAAAGGGAGGTGCTAAAGGGAGGTTGCCAAGTGGGCAGACAAGCCAAGGAGGGAGGGGCTGGTGACTGTAGCTGGCATGGGGGGGCATGTGGAAGGAGATGGTCTTTGAGACACATGTGGGGAGACCTTTAAAGGTCATAACTGGCAGGGGCTGCAGAAGGAGACATGAGAATGGACAAGAGGAGGGAGTAACCCTGTGTGCCAGGTTCCCTGACAACTGGATCAGAATGTCAAATGGTTCTGTGTATTCAGTTAACTCCATTCCATGTACTATCCTGCACCGCATACCAGTACATCTGTATCAAGTATTCATTTTCCATTTTGCTCGAACATGTATCTAATTGTGCAGACTTTGGCCTTTCACTTGCTGTAACTTTCTCAAGATGCGCAGTGGGACTGTGATCTGGTAGCCATGGCAGCGTCTGACTTTGACCAAACAACCTTGAGCATCCAGCAAAGACTTTCTCTATGCTGTGGACCTAACCTGGGAACCGAATGGACAAGGGCCGGCTTTAACTTCTGCGTCTCTTTGCTTGGTATGTTATTGGTTCTATTTGTGAGCAGGGGAGAAGGCAGGCGACCAGACTTGAGCAGGGGAGAAGGCAGGCAACCAAAGTCAACAGCCTGACCCTCTGGCCCAGCCCCCTCCCCTTTCAGTGGCAAAGGAGGTCTCTTTTGAAGGACCCAGATGGAGCTGGAAGGCAGGAACAACAGGCAGCTGCCTCAGCAGCAGTCTCAGGCCAGAAACTCCCATCATCATCATCACCACCACCATCAAGGAGAGTGTTGTGAGAGCTGGTTTTCTGGCGGTTCTTCATGGCCCAAGATTGGATCAGAATTGTATGCACACTTTCCATTGCAAAGACGGAGCTGAGTAATGTGTGCAAATATGTACTGGGAAGGCTGTGCCCCCTCCAGGCAGAGTTTCCTGGCAGTTGGCTCCCTACGGCTCAAGGCAACAGGGGAGGGGCTGTGGCTCAGTGGCAGAGCCCCTGCTTGGCGTGCAGAAGGTCCCTGGTTCAATCCCCAGCAGCATCTCCAGTTTAAAAGGACCAGGCAGGAGATGATGGGGAAGACCTCTGCCTGAGACTCTGGAGGGCTGCTGAGTGGACACGACTGACCACGATGGACAAAGGGCCTGATTCAGCGCAAGGCAGGTTCAGATGCCTCCCTTGTGGCCACATCCAGGTGCGCAACTGCTACCAACTTGGCCTCTGCATACAGAAGCCATATTCACAAGAGCCACCCTTTGAGGAAGAGAAGCCACCGAAACATTGTGCTTCACATCTTCATTTGTGCTGGTTCAAGTGTCCCGTCTCCCCCCCCCCCCCCCCGCCCCTGAGAGGAGAAGCCCAGCTGCTCTGCCCGTCCCTCCCCCCCCCCCCCCCCCCAGCAGCCCTCCTACCTGCTGGTCTCCCGCAGGGCAGCGACCATCCCCTTCACACGGATGACATCCCGAGTGATATCCGGGGCCAGCAGCAGGAGGCGCCAGACAGACGTTTCGTTCTGCAGTTCAGAGAGGAGGGACAGGAAAGAGACCGTTTCCCGGACAAAAGTCACCTGGTACTGAGGATCTTCCTGCAGCTGAAAACAGAAGAAAAAAGATTTTTTAAAAAATATCCTTAACTGGCAGCCCAACAAACCTGCTCCACTGTCTGCTCACAGGCTGGGAGGTGGCTGCTGCAGCTGGAATGATGCCTACGTGAGCCACAAAGCACCCCCCTGAGCATGGGCACATCTGGCTGTCCCACAGGGAGTGCGGTCTCTGCACCGAGTCAACACCTGGGATAGCCCAGGAACCAGCACATGCATGGCAGGGGCTGCTCTCCTCTCCAGCCATTCAGTTTAATGGATTTATCACAAAGGTAGTTCCAGGAGGGGCATTGGTTTGTCATGGAAGAAGAAGGCTCAAATTCAAGAGCACCGCCAGGACCACAAAAATGGAATTCTCTGTCCTCATGACTAGGAAGAGAGATTTGAAAACGCACAATCTGAGGATTGTGCAGCTCTGGGTTTCTGTGCATTGCTCCTCCTTCCAGAATTGCATTTCCATAGCTTAAGATGGGTGGTTGTGTTAGCTGGTCTGCAGAAGGAGACAAGAGCCAGAGTCCAGGGGCGCCTCCAAGACCAGCCAAATTTGGAGCTGCAGGGGAGGAGCCTTCAGGAGTCCCAGGCTTTCTCTTTTGCCTGCCTAACAGCCAATCAAGGCCTCTTCCCTTTGACAGGCCAAGGCTGTTCCCTGCCACACCCCCCATCCCAGCTCAGAGGCAGAGGCAGAGCGTCTGGAGCTCGGGAACAAGACCCAGGTTCACATCTGGATGTTCCAGTTAAAAGGAACAGCAGCAGGACAACTTCGTCCTCTTTGAGTGGACGGTGTTGGACAGGACAGACCAATATTCTAAGTCAGCCTAAGGCAACTTTGTGGCTCTCAGGGCTTCTGCACTCTCCCTTGTATGCCTCCTGGATCCTTCCTTCCACCTCACTCTTGAGGCTCTTGTGCCAGGGCCCTCAGCCTGGGTCAAATGAGAAGTGATGGTGGCATCTCCGTTGAAAACCCACAGGTCTGCTGGTGCCTCCAGGTTTCATTGGGTGCAGGGACTTCAAGCCCAGCAAGCCCTGCCTGGTTCCAGTGGGGACTGCCCAGCCCACCTCTTTCCCAGCAGAAAAAGGCCCCCCTCGACCCCCCCCCCTGGGCTCCTCCCAGTCGTTTCCATCTGCTGAGGAAGAATTCATTCCCAGGGCAGGAGGGAGGTTGCCTGGGCAGGGGGTCTGGGGGGAAGTGCTTTGAGCAAAGTCACAGTTAAGCACTTTTGTTTCCACGAAGGGACAAAAGAACAGAGCCTGAGACTCACTTTCACAATCCGGCTTCTGAACTCTTGAAAAAACGACTCCAGGAGAGACAGCTCTGTGAAGCAGAAGGTCTGGTAGACGTTGGCTCCCAGGGCCTCCCAAAGGGGCTTCTGAGAAGAGGCGTAGGCGGACAGAACCTCACAGATCCCCGATTTCAGATTTGCCACCGTCGACTGGTGCGTGGGCATCTGTGAAATAAACCTCAGCGTGAGAGGCGGCCAGAATGGCCTCTGCTTGCTACAGACGCACAACTTAGAAAGAAGCAGGACTGTGGGAGGAGAAGGTGGGTTCAGGTGGGCGGCCATGTCGGCCCTTAAACTTTGTTCTAGAATAGACGCTGGACCCCTCCAGTAACAGAAGAGAAGCAGAGGGGCCCAGAGCAGTCATGCCAAGTGGAGGGGCAAAAGTCGGCCTGCCAGCCTGCCGAAAACCAGCAGGCAAATGTGTGCCTTGGACATTGTCATAAGGAAGGCTCTAGAAGGGGGTCTCAGCCTCCCAGTGTGCCCCCCCCTGGACAGACTATTTGTTCCCCATTCTTTATTTCAGCAGGTATATAAAGACCTGCTTAAATAACAGCAGCACTGGTGGAACCCATCTTTCACTAGGATGCTGAAGCTTTACGTTTGTTGGATTGTGAACTGCTTTCCCACTTCCTGAACCTCTGAGCTCTGCTAAGACACTTCCACAGGTCCTGTAGGCTCCCCCAAGGAAGTGCTGCCACAGGATGCGGTGGCAGCCAGCAGAGGGGTGGACGGATTCATGGAGGACGGGGCTTGCAGTGGCTGCTGATCGTACTAGAGGTCTGCTCCCTCCAGGGCCAGCGGCACCAGGCCCCTTGCTATCAGCCGCTAGGGAGTGCAGCCAGGAGGCAGGCAGGGGAATCTGCAACTTGCAAAGCAGAGGTTTGCTGCTGCCATCAAGAGTCAAGCGCCAACCGTTGTTAGCCGCCCTGAGCCCATTAGGGGAGGGTGGGATATAAATGCAATACAATAAAATAAACAAACTCTTCTTCCAGTTGGTGGGCTGTGCAGCAAAGTTTCTGCTTTGGAAGAAGGGGTTGAGAAGGCACCTTGCATTGCATCCCCAGGTTTTTAAATTTTTATGATGTCTGTGATCCCAGAGGACTGGAAAGATAGGTTTTACATTTAGTTGTTACTGTAAGGGTGGAATCTGCAAAATATTGGAAAGTGCATGAATCTCCTTCCAAAGAAAACTGCTTTCACAAAAAGTTGGGACATAGATGGCAAAACTGACCTGAAATTTCTCAAAACTCACTGGAAAGTTGGTCTCTTTAATGTTTCGAATGCAACATGATCTGGCCTGACTTGGCACGACCATGATGCTTTGCTAGGGTTGCCAAGTCCAATTCAAGAAAAATTTGGGGACTTTGGGGGCGGAGCCAGGAGACATTGGGGAGTGGAGCCAGGAACAAGGGTGTGACAAGCGTAATTGAACTCCAAGGGAGTTCTGGCCATCTCATTTAAAGGGACAGCACACCTTTTCAAATGCCTTTCTTCCATAGGAAATAATGAAGGATAGGGGCACCATTGTTTGGGGCTCATAGAATTGGACCCTCTGGTCCAATCATTTTGAAACTTGGGGGGTAGTTTGGGGAGAGGCACTAGATGCTACACTAAAACTTTGGTGCCTCTACCTAAAAAAAATAGCCCCCCCAGAGCCCCCAATACCCACGGATCAATTCCCTATTATTCCCTATGGGAATCATTCTCCATAGGGAATAATTGAGTGCCCAGTAGCCATTTCCCTCCCCCCCACGCTTTCTAAAGGGGGGGAGGGCCTCCAAACCAGGGAATCCCCTGCCCCCTCCCTCTCTCTCACACACAAATACTTACTAGATCTTCCTACAGAACTTTACTTGCTGTGAAAACGAAAGCAAAAGAAAGGGAGGGGCCCTTCTCCGAGGAAACTGTTACTGACCCTTTCCCATGAAGCCCTTCCTGTTTCCTGTTTCCTGCACAGCCTTAAAGGCACACATTTTACAAATGGATCAGTTTGCAGGTTTCTAAACCTGCAGGAGCTCTACAACTACATGATGACTGTGGGGGTGGGCTTCCCCCGCTGGCCAGCTGGCTGGGGGCGGGGAGAAGCCTGTCAAAACGGGGGATCCCCCGCTGGGACCTGGGGATTGGGAAGCCTATGCTTTGCATTATTCTTCACTTTCATTGTTTGTATTTCATTGGTTATGCCAATAAAGGTTTTTGGAACTAGATTGTATTTCATTTCATTTCTTTTTTTAAAAAAAGATGTTATAGATAATTTTTGTGCTTGCACTCATAAAACTGAATTCAGCATGAGAAGAGCAGAAAGTGACCAGATCGTTTCAACACGTACTGTAAGACACACAATAATATCTGGATCAGCTGGATCCCATAAAGGGTGGCTTAAAGCTCTGCCCAGCAACTTGGGCTGAAGGCCTCAGGAAGTGGGAAATGGCCAGCGGCTGCCATGCCAACCAGGGCTCTGCAGTCGGCCCTGGGGGCAACTTCTGCCCCTCCCAGAACTGCTCATGGGGCTTTTGGCCAGACCAAGTGCAGCGGCGGCAGCAGTTGTGGCTGGGATCTCTCAGCACAATTTGGGATCCACCTTGCAACGCTGGAAATGCAGAAGAAGTTCTTAGCAAGGATCAGCCTGCTGCTCGACAGGGAGGAGGCTGCACTGACTGTAATGAGAACCTTTTCTCATTACAGTAAAAACTCACATTCATTAAACGGTATTAAGGAAGGTTGCTGTGTTAGTCTGAAACAACAGCACAAAGTGTGAATGCAGGGGCACCTTCAAGACCAACCAAGTTTCATTCTGGGCCGAAGCTGATGCCCATATATTAAACTGGGCTGGTCTTAAAGATGTCACTGGAGTAGAACTTTTAATGATGGGAGGAGAGAAGTTGCTTAATTAAAGTAGCTGTTGAAAATTACCTCTCCTCGGCTGAGGATATTTCTGAACAAATGAGTTCTGTTATGGCTGGATGGCGACATATTTTCGGTGGAGCTTTTCAGACTGGCTATGGCATCCATCAACTCTGCAGTGATTAAAACACACACAAATTATTTAAGTGCCTGATCTTGTCGATTATACTGAAATGTATGACAATGTGACTGTTCTTGGGTGAACTCAACAGCATTTCTTTTTAAAGAAACAGCACAGTGAAGTGGTTATACGGTTGGACCCAGGAGGTTGAATCTTCACTCTGCCATGGAGGTTTGCTGGGTTCCTTTGGGCCAGTCCCACACCCTCAGCTTCCCACACCCTACCTTACAAGGCTGTTGTGAGGGTTAAAACAGAGAGAGAGGAGAACAACTTTAGCTGCTCTGGTTCCCCACAGGAGAGAATGCCAGGGGGTAAATAAAGTAATAATAATAATAATATTTACTTTATATCCCGCCCTCCCTGCTGTAGCAGGCTCCTACCAGGAGAAAGAGAAAGGCCCCGACATGTTGCACAGGAAGTGACATCATCACACCAGCAAATAAATGGAAATAAATAAAATTAGTGTGGCTAGTTATAATAACCCATCACGCTGCCTTAATGTCCCCATAAACATCATTAAAAATATAACTGCAGGTTTTCTTTTACTTAATTTAACTTCATCTTTCTCCACACGCTGGGAACCCGAGCGGTGTGCCTCATTCTCCTCCCCTCCACCTCATCCTCACAACAAGAACGCCGTGAGGGAGGCTGGGCTGAGAGTTTGTGACAGGCCCAAGAGCACCCAGCGAGCTTCCATAGTATGAGCGGGGATTCAAACCTGTGTCTCCCAGATTCCATATATAAAAGATACCCAATAAGCAATGCAATAGGACAAGGATTACAAATGTTGAAAATGGAACTGCAAAAGTAGAAGCCCGGGCAACGAGAGCAGCATAAAACCTTGGACAAGATGGCAGCCTCTTCCGTTGAGAGAGAGAAGTGTCTTCCCAAACAATCCCATTGGATCACCGCCCAGTTCTCTTGACAAAAATGCCTTCCTAAACCAATCTGCGGGATCTCCCAGGAGGGTGGGAGTCTTTCTGGGTTCCCAGGCAGGCTGTTCCACAACACAAAGTGGGAGCCACAAGCAGACCATGTGTCCAGGCAGCTTAACCTCTTGCAAGCAGGTGCCTTCAGCCAAGCTGTCCAGGTAGAGCAGAGCAAGAGAGATGGTTCTGCAGGTATGTCCTCCAGGTATGGAGGTCCAAGGTAGGGTCCCCCTGGCAACCAGCAGGGGATGGGGGGACTTACCAGGAGAAAGAGCAAGGCCCAGCCATGTTGCACAGGAAGTGACATCATCACACCAGCAACTTCCGGGCAACACGCTGGTATCTGAGTAAAAACCAAATCAGCTTCCACCGTAGAGTTTTTGCCCAAATATCTGATCATCATCCAGAAGTCACTGGTATGATGATGTCACTTCCTGTGTGACACCAGCAACATGATCTGAGCTTTTCTCTTTCTACTGGTATGTCCCCCCACTGACCAGCTGATTGGCACTTGAGGAGCAGGGCCTGGTGGTGGTGGCCCCTGCTTCCACTGGGGGTGGGGGTCTGGCAACTCTAGTCCAAGACAATGAACAGCTTTGCAGGTGCTAACCAGCTCCTTGAACTGAACTGATCAGTAGCCTCTGGGTGGACTGCAGAATGGATGTGATACATCTCCTTTATCAACAAAGCGGGTAGAGAGCATTCCTTGCCCGTGTTCTTCACTTATCTCTCTAGCTATAGTGTCGGGTCCAGAATAACCCAGAAGCCCTTAGGAGGGTTAGGACAAGTCAGCTGGGCCCCATCAATGTGGGAAGCCTCATGAATGTCCTTCAGGAGCTCCGCCAGACCTCTGGATTCGCAGTTTCAACGTTTTGGTTCTGGCCCCTCTAATCACACCTGTAAGGCAGCAGTGGCTGATGACCTCTGGAGGAAATCCACCTGATGGCCGATGGTCCCAGGCCACGGAGGGCTTTCAAGGGCCCATGCAGCAGCCCCTTGGAGGTGGCCTGGAAGCCGACTGCTGGAGGATTGGGCTCAAGTGCTCCTCTGCCCAAACGGCCACAGGGGAGCTGGGATCGGAGGGTCATGTGGCGTGGCTGAATTGCGTGTGGGTGCTCAGGTAACATTTCAGTCTACTGATTTCCTCAGGAGCATGGCAAGATGCAAAATTCTTCCAGACAATGTTTCAAAATATGCATGTGAACATTAGTGCACTTCTCACGTTTTCAAAGGTGAAGGCAGCAGCGCAAAGAGTCCAGCACAAGAGGGAAAGAACAGACATTTTGCATTTCCCACCAGCTCCTCCCTCTCCACCAGGGAAAAGCAGGGCCTGACCCACTTGGAAGGGGAAAGCTGCCCGAGGGGAGGGGGTGCCAGGAAAGGTACATGCTGTCTTCAGGGATGGAGGGATAAAGAACAAAACACCTGCCAAGGCCTGTGAGGCATCCCCACACCATGGAACAAGCAGCACAAACAGTGCCTTCTGCGAGTGGCACCCTTCCTTGTGGCTAAACATCAGTCTGCCAGAATATTTCATCTTTAGCCACATGTGCTTTTGGATGGACTATAAAGCAGAGCCCTACCAAGATCACTGGGGAAAACATCCAAGGAATTTGCTTTTTTGCAAGAACTGCTTCAGGACGCTGAGGCTTTGTAGCTAACGCTACAGAATTCTCACAGAGTGGTTGCTGCGTTCTTTAACTAAGACAGCTAAGTGTAAGCTATGATTAAAGTTATGCAAGAGAACCACCTTTGCTTGGACAGCTTGTCGCTATTTAGCAAATGGCATGGGGAGGCTTATCTGTCAGAGTTTTATATGCATCACACTGGCGCTCTCCTACTCTCACTAATTAATTATGTAGATTTCCATCAGCAATTCCCCCTTCTCGGATAGCTGCAGCTTTGAGACCAGGGAACGAGCCTTTGTCCTGTGAGCCGTAGAGACCCTTCTCATTCTTCAGTCATAATTTCCAGTTATGGAGCTCTGTGATTTCTGAACATTTGAGAACCATGATCTCAAGACACATCGGGGAGCTCAGTTGTGTTTTGACACTGGAAGAGCAGGCTCTTTAAATGTCCAGGGCCTGGTGACTTGGACTACTCAGCTCAGAATAAAGGGATAGCTGCCTTCTTTATGGATGCCTTGGATTGTATTCACTGGGGTTATCTGAGGCAGGTGATGGATTCATTCAGTTTAGGAGGCTGGTCTTAAAACTGGTTAAAATTGAGGTAGGATAACCTTTAAGCAAGAGTCTTAGCGAATGGTTGTTTGTCTAAGAAAACATGGAGGAAGCGAAGCAATAGACAAGGTTGTCTTCTGCCCATCCCCCTTTCGATCCGGTTTGTCTACTGATTGAGCCACTGACCTTAAAAATGGCAGTGAGATTACAGGTGTGCAGTCTGATGACAGTATTTTAAAAATATAACTGTATGCAGAGGATAAATGCTTGTTTTTGAGTCAGCCATGCTTATCAGTTATAAGAGTTATACTTCAAACATTTAGTAAATTATCAGGTTATAAAACTGATAGAAGAGAAACAAGTCTGTATTCTTGGTGCTATCATGATTGTTAGCTGCCTTGAGTCCATTTGGAATGGGCAGGATATAAATAGAAAGTAAATAAATAATTTTTTTTGGGGGGGGGGGTAACAGTGGGAGGGCTTCTAGTGTCCTGGCCCCACTGGTGGACCACCTGATGGCACCTGGTTTGTTTTTTTTTTTGTTTGTTTGTTTGGGGGGGTGGTTTGCCACTGTGTGATACAGAATGTTGGACAGGATGTGCCATTGGCCTGATCCAGCATGGCTTCTCTTATGTTCTTATGTCACACAGTGTTGGACTGGATGGGCCATTGGCCTGATCCAACATGGCTTCTCTTAGGTTCTTATGTGACACAGAGTGTTGGACTGGATGGGCAATTGGCCTGATCCAACAGGGCTTCTCTTATGTTCTTATGTGACACAGAGTGTTGGACTGGATGGGCCATTGGCCTGATCCAACATGGCTTCTCTTATGTTCTTATGTCACAGAGTGTTGGACTGGATGGGCCATTGGCCTGATCCAACATGGCTTCTCTTAGGTTCTTATATGACACAGAGTGTTGGACTGGATGGGCCATTGGCCTGATCCAACATGGCTTCTCTTAGGTTCTTATGACTGGGGCAGTGATGCTCTGTATTCTTGGTGCTTGCGGGGGGGGGCACAGTGAAAGGACTTCTGGTGTCCTGGCCCCACTGGTGGACCTCCTGATGGCACCTGGGTTTTTGGCCACTGTGTGATACAGAGTGTTGGACAGGATGTGCCATTGGCCTGATTCAACATGGCGTCTCATGTTCTTATGTGACCCAGAGTGTTGGACTGAATGGGCCATTGGCCTGATCCAACATGGCTTCTCTTATATTCTTTCTCCTCCCCCTTTTGTAAATTCACTGAGTAGCTATTTTGCTGAGTGGGCTGTATAGGCCAGAGCCTGACTCCCAGCTGATTCCACCCCCCCCCCCATCAGCTAGAAGTCGCTTTCTGACCAGCCGGCAGCTGCAAACTTGACCAGCGGCTGTTTTGAGTTGCTTGATGCAGTCTGACTATATCCCTGACTGGCTCAAACAGGGACAGTTTGACTGTCATACACATTTGCTGAGAAATTTGTGGCATCCCTACAGAAAAGTGAGAATGCAAAAAGAATAAAATCACCTACCCAAGGAACCATTTCTGCTTTTGGTAGCATCGGCGCTCTGGGGTGAGAGATGGCCGCCCCTCTCCACATTCACTGACCTTCTCCGCTTTCTGAGTTAAAAATAAAAAGAGGGGAAAGAACCCTGTATCCTCAGGACCTGCCACTCAAGCTTTTTTTAAAAGCAAACAAGCAATATTAATTCATATCAAGATCTGGATCCCTTAAAGATTATTTCAGCGTGGAGCTTTTATTTAGGCCAGTTCTTGCACACAACCTGGACTTATTTCCACTAAAGATAAAGGCAGAAGAAGAAAGCAAACAACAACTTCATGGCATGGCTGGGCACGGTTGAAACTTCAATAGTATCAGAAAAGATCATTCCAAGTAAAATATAGCATTCAAATGAAAGAAGCATAAAGTTATGAGACTGAGCAACAAACAACATTTGATTCTGGGTTTTCCGGGTTTGGGCCCTGGTATGATTTGGCCCTTCAAAAGAGGCCTGCGCAGACAGCTGGACAAGGGAAGGACTTTCCATGCGCAAATCAGTGTATAGAACCCAGTTGTGCATAAAAAGCCCATGCATTGCCCCACAGGAGCTCCTCTGCATATTACACCCCTGATGTAGCCAATCCTCCTGGAGCTTACAGTAGGCCCTGTACGAAGAGCCCTCTTGGAGGATTGGCTACATCAAGGGGCGTGGCCTAATATGCAGAGGAGCTCCTGCTAGAGAAAGAGCCCTGTGTGCATCCCTCGGGGGCCGCACATTCTCCTGATACACAAGGCGGGGCGGGGCGGGGGGGGCTCCCAGTTCACGTCAATGGAACATCTACACAGGCCCGGAGTTCTGGACTCATACGGATCTCTCTCGACTTTCAAGTGGCCTTCCAAGGCAGTTTTTTAAAAACGGAAGGGAAGGGGAAAGATGGGTATGTGCTTGCCTTTTCTCCTACTGAACCCCCCATGTCTGGAGGGGGCATTTTTGCAAGGGGAAACATCTTTGCCCACACCAACCCCCCTCCCCATGGCTGCTTTTAGAGCCATAGTCCAGTCTTCAGATAGCTCAAGATGGTGGCCATGTGAGGCTGTCTGCAGCAACAGAAAAGAGCCAGTGCCCAGGAGCACCTTGTGTGGCTTTTGTGAGTCACTGAGCACTGTCTCATGAGAACTCACACTCAGCCACAAATCTGGTTAGTCTTTCAGGTGCTACTGAAATCAGATGTTCAGTTTACAGAATTCCAGGATCACGGAGTTCAGACCTCAGTTCTTCGTTTGTGGGTGTGTGAATGATGGTACAAGCATGATGAATAAAGAATTCGCTTGTTGGTCCATAGTAATGCCATGGTTTTCCAGAGTCCTTAATACACAGAAGTTATACAAGTGTATAGACTTTTTCCATACAATCAGAAACTCTGCCTTTTCAGGTTTACCAGCCATATTGAAGGAGTCTATTCTCTTCATGTTGTATGTATAGAGGCTCCATATGCACAAAGTTACTTTTGGCACAGATATTGGGATAGAAACTCTGGCATGGCCTCCATCCCCACCTCTGTGCAGTGATTGTTTTGAAAGACCAAGTATATGATGTCTACTGGGCCACCGTTGTATACATGTTTGTTCACTTCTCAGAGAATTCCAAAAAGGTGGTGAGGCAGGACTTCCCTTTGCAGAAGCCAGATTGATTTCCCCTCCACAGGCATTGTCCCTCTATGTGCCGAACTATTCTGACTTTGATTATGGTTTCAATTAATTTGCCCGGAACAGACATTAGGCTAACTGGCCTGCAATTTCCAGGTTCCCCTCTGAAGCCCCTTTTTAAAAACTCTCCAGTCTTCCGGTACATCTGCTGCATTTATTGATGTTACATATATGGGTTTGAAGATTAACAGTGTGACATTTCAGTTTCCTAAGTCCTGAGGAAGGCTGTTAATGATAGGATGTTTGGAAGCCATGAACTCATAGGGTCCCTATAAGTCAGAAGCACCTGGACAGCACTGAACAACACCTAGACTGTGCAGACACAAGCAGTCCAGGGGGTTTGTTATCAGGGCCTGCAGACTGGTTGGGTTTTAATTTCCCCAACAGGTCTAGAACTTCACCTCTTGTCTTCTTGTATCTGAAGAAGTGTGCTTGTGCATGAAAGGTTATACCTTGAATAAAATTTTGTTGATCTTAAAGGTGCCTGACTGGACTCTAACTTGGTTCTCTCGTCACCTCAACTTCACTCCCTTTCTGAAGACAGTGGCCCACGCCACCTCACATGTTCCATAGTGAACACAGAAGCAAAAAAGTCCTTGAGCTTGTCTGCCATCTCCCTGTCTTTCTTTAGTAATCCCTTGATTCCTTGGCCGTCCAAAGGCCCCACTGCTTCTCTGGCTGGTTTCCTGCTGTGGACATTTTTAAAGACATGTTGATTGTTTGTCTTGATGCTTCTCGCAACCTGTTTCTCAAAATCTCTTTTCGCATGCCTAATTATTGACTTACATTGTTTTTGCCAGGACTTGTCTCCTCTGTTCAATTTATTGGGGCAGACCTTCCACTTTTTAAAAGAAGCCTCTATTTTTTACAGCTTCCTTAACTATAGTTGATATTGAGCATCCAGGCATTCTGTAAGCCTTGCCAGTGCCTCTCCTCACCTGGGGGATACATCCCACCTGGGCTTCAATTACTGTGGTTTTAAAGAGCTTCCAGTCCCAAGCTCTCTCTGGGGATTTGACTCCCTCAAGTTTGCCTTTCAGCAGCCTTTTGATTATTCTCCTCATTTTTGTTGAAGTTCCCTCTTTTAAATCCAAATGATACAATTTTGGACTTCAGAGGTAATTTTCTCTTGACATGAATCCTGAACTTAATAGCATTGTGGTCACCACTCCCAGTCGGAGCAACAACCACTACACCCTTCACCTGGTTTTATTCCCTTCCCATAATTAAGTCCAAGATCATTACCCCTCTGCTTGGCTCTGTGACCAACATTACAACAGACTGTCATTTATTGCACTTCACATCCAGGATATTTAATGGGTTTAGTACATGGACATCAATCTGCTATTCCAAATTAATTACCCTTTGTGATTGTTTCAGCCCAGTTAACATAACCTAACAAACACCAGACCCCAACTTGTGACTCTTTTAATCTGCTAAAAAAATATTTCCATGACTCTGCAGACTACTAACTCACTGCCAACTTTCACTATATTTAGGACTGCTTGCCATTCCATACTTTTGTCTGATGAAGCAGAAGCTTACATTCTGAATAAAACTTTGTTGGTCTTAAAGGCTCAACTTGACTCTTGCTTTGTTCTACAACTCTTTCAGTGTACAGTCAACCATGATATCTAGGAATCTCCTTTCTATGGCATGACTTGAGCTCATGTTTACTCAGTCAATGGGAGGGCAGTTGAAGTCTCCCAGTAATATAACATTATCTGCTTTAATCATCTCCTTTAGTTCCTTCTCTGTATCAAGATGAGGCTCAAGGGTTTGATCAGGTGGACAATAGTATGCCCCCCAATTTTAAGTAATCCTTTGGGCCCAGTTTTTCCACCCAGGTAATTTATTTGGGGGGGGGGGTCATTCCTTACCGGCGTATGGGTGAAAGACCATTCAGCTTCGGCAGAAGGTCTTCTGGTGTGTATGGTGTGGCTTTGCACACAGCGTCTGAATTACAGAGCACGGTTTGGAGAAATGGGAAGAATCCAGCACTTGGAAGATTCCGAGGTGCGAGGTAACCTGAAAAACAGGAGTATAAAAGCAAAAATTGGTAATACATACTTTCAAGCCTGAGAATGAGCACAAATTATGACCTGTCTCTTATCTTTTGTGAAGTCTGTGACAAAGAGAAATGGAACAGAGCCACAAACAGATGAGGAATGAAGAAGCAAGAAGAAGAAAAAGAAGAGGATTGAGTGCAAGGATTGGAGGCCCAGAGGCCAAGGAAGAGTCCGGGCTCCATCCTCAAGGAAAGAAATCAAAACATCTATGGGGATCGTGTCTGGCAGTCCTCTACACAGGGGTGTCGAACTCATTTGTTATGAGGGCTGAATATGACATAAATGAGTCCATGTCGGGCTGAGCCATGTCGGGTTGGGCCGGGCCATGTGCGTTCCTATTTATGATTAGGTGGCAGAGATATAAACTTTATAAAGGACACCAACAAACACAATTAAAGATTTTTTAAAAAAAACATAAAACACACTTAAAACATTAGCACTCCTTGGTCTTAAAAGTGCTTTCTTTGTATTTCTCCCATGGGCAAAGGAACTGGGCAAAGGAAGCTCTGGCTCTTTCCTTCCTTCCCCAGGGGACCACAAGGGAGAGGAGCCTCAGCCAATAGAAGGCTCAGTAGCTCTGGTGTGTGATTATGATAGCCTGGCAAATTAAGCTCTTCCTCTCCAAGGGAGGCACCTCAGCCAATGAAAAAAACAGATGCTTTGCTCTGTAGCTCCTGTGTGATTGAGTAAGCCTTGCAAAACAAACTGTTACACAGAAGGAAGCAAGAGAGAGTGAGAAGGAAGCAGATGACCGCCAGTTACTCGGGGGCCTGATAGGAGCCCTCTGGGGGCTTGATTCAGCCCCCAGGCCAGATATTTGACATCCCTGCTCTACAGGTTCAAGTCTTGCTTCTGAATTCACTGACAGAACAGAGACTATGGATATAGAGACCTTACGTACATTTGTGAAAATATGACCTTGAATATGCAGAGTTTTGCTCTCACCCACAGAGGTTTATGCCTATGCTCGATGATCATCTGCCCAGTGAAATGCCCATGAAATGCAGACACAACTTTATGCCAGCGTATTTTGAAAAGACCATGCTCCCTGATGCTGCATGAAGACATACAGCTTCTACAGGATGAAGCATAAAAGCAGAGGAAGAGGAAGGCCAACCGGACTGCAACTCCAACACAGGGGAGGTGTCTTTCCCCTTCCAAGGAAGTGTTATGGCCAAATATCCCTTATTTTCATTGCTCAGTCTCTTCTCCAGTCATGTTCTTCAAAGCCACAGCCCATTGTTTGTCTTTTTCATGGTGGGCTCCACCAGGGCGGGTTCCACTCTCCCCCCCTCCTTCCCCTCATCCTGCCCTTCCCCCTTGACCCACTGCCCTAGTTCTGCACTCATGTCCAGGCTGTCTTCTGTCTTAGGCGGCGTGCCATGGGTGTGTTTCTCGAGGGCCCTGGTCTTGCAAGGAGCAGAGCGGCATGGCCTGAGAGTCAAGAGTAGGTCTGCTGGATGAGCCAGCCCTCTTAACAGGCAGCAAACAGGCCTTAGTGCAGCTGCTGCAAAGCATAGGTCTTGTGGCTCAGGGGCAGAGCCTCTGCTTGGCGTGCAGAAGACGGCAGGTTCAGTCCCCGGCAGCATCTCCAGCTTAAAAGACCTGGCAGCAGGTGATGTGGAAGACCTTGAAGAGCTGCTGCCAGTCTGAGCAGACAAGACTGGCTTTGGTGGACCCGGGGGGACTGAGTCAGTAGAAGGCAGCTTTGTGTGTTCATTTGACAGCGAAAGGGAAAAATGCCCTGCCCACATCAGTCAAGGGCTGCCACCAACCCCTCCC
Source organism: Heteronotia binoei (assembly GCF_032191835.1). NCBI lineage: Eukaryota > Metazoa > Chordata > Lepidosauria > Squamata > Gekkonidae > Heteronotia > Heteronotia binoei. The sequence continues at coordinate 63,759,410 of NC_083238.1, forward strand.
CCCAGTTCTTGCTTGCCTTTCTCTTTCTGCTCCTGGGAGAGATGGGACCAGTTCCTGTCCGCTTGGCAGGAGGCGCTGAGAAAGAGAGGCTGCCTGAAAGGCTGACCCTTGGCAAGAGGCGTTACTCTGTTCAGGATCAAGGAGAAGAAACAGAGCAGCTTTCAGAGAGAAATGGGGGCTGGCCCTGACCCCCACCTTCAGATCAATCAAGGGTTGCCAGGTCCGGGTTGGAAAAGATCTGGAGACTTTGGGGGTGGAGCCAGGAGAGGGCGGGGCTTGGGGAGGGGAGGAGACGCAGCAGGGTGCAATGCCCTAGAGCCCACCCTCCAAAGCAGCCATTTTCTCCAGGGGACCAGTTGCAAAAGCAGGCGATCTCCAGGCCCCACCTGGAGGCTGGCAACCCTAGCACTGAAGTCTTCGATGCTGCCTTCTCCTCTTGGAGGGATCTTGGCTGGTCTGTTGAAACCTCTCGCCCAGCTTCCTCTCCAAGGGGTGATTAACGCTGAGGTGCCGCCAACTCCACCCCTCCCTGCCCGGAGGGTTCCTCTCTCGCTCCTTATGGGGAAATATTCAGTTCCGTTTTGACAGCTCTGTGCGCACCCATCTGTCAAGAAGTGAGTTTCCCAACACCGTTCCTCATTGGAGTTTTCAACACTGGGTCAGCTCTTTTGCCTAGTAAAACAGTCTTGAAAAGAGGCCTTGGGAAAAAAGATTTTTCCTGTGAAACAAAGCAACTCTTAACAGCTCCAGAGTCATACCGATGCCCGGCAGCTCCCAGCACAGGACACAGGAGAGACTGAGCTCCATCTCTGGAGCACCTGAGATGGGGGGGGGGGGGAGGAGAGGCGTTTGTACCTGCAGAACGGCTGTTTAATTGACAAGCCCCTCTGATTGGTTGGACCATCACCTTAGCAACAGATCTGGCAGCCAGGTTACATAATTTGCTCTACGCTTGACGGGCTAATTAGAATTAGGCCAACATCCGGTCTGGCCATCAAGTCAAGGTTTTCATTCCAGCTCTTTGCCAGAGGCTGGGTGTTGGGCTGCCAGCCAGAGGAGGTGCAAGCCACGAGGTGTGGGGTAAAGAAGCCAGAAATGTGGGGTGGGGAAGCCCCTGCCTGGGACATTGGCTCTTGCCTGACCCTGTGCTTGGCCTAGCCCAGCTGGAGTCTTGCTTGGTGGGTCTTGACCAGAAGCCTTGGAACTTGGAAGATCTCAGTCTGCTGCTGGGAAACCTCTGAGACCTGGCACTGGTGGTGTTTGCAGAAGTGCTTAGATAGAATTTTGGCTTTGTCATTTTGCCCTCCGTGTTCATTGCTCTGCTTTGGTTACTTCTGCACAATTTAAAAAAAAACTGCTTCAATTATATTCTTGTGGAGTTCTTGAATTCAAGAGGCTCCAACCTGATCTCTCTTGACTTTGGCCTTCGTTGGCCACAGCTGCCAGAGTAATGGCTCTGTGAAACTCACCTAGAAGGTGTCCTACTGTGCAAGGAAGACTTTCTTGACTTTCGTTCCAGGAGGGCCTGAGACTTTGTCCCTTGGTCTCTGGCTGTCTGGATAGTGGAAGGGAACTGATGGCAGAGCTACCCTGAGGTCTGAGGACTCACACGTCAGCCTTTTTTGGCTGTCTTTCTCGCTTGGCCAGCCCTCCCATAAAAGACTCCTACCCTGGTGTGGAGGTTTGGGCAGGAAGTCTTCTGACATTATCGTCTGTTTCTGTCTCTGTCTCTCTATATATCTGTCTAGCTATCTCTATCTATCATCCATCCACCATCTCTCTCTCTATCATCTATCTGTCTGTCTGTCTATCTATCTATCCATCATCTATCTAGCTATATATCTGTCCATCCATCCATCCATCCATCCATCCATCCATCCATCCATCCATCCATCCATCCATCCATCCATCCATCCATCCATCCATCCATCCTATCTGTCTGTCTGTCTGTCTGTCTGTCTGTCTGTCTGTCTATCTATCTATCTATCATCTATCTCTATCTATCTATCTATCTATCTATCTATCTATCTATCTATCAATCATCTATCTATCTGTCTGTCTGTCTGTCTGTCTATCTATCATCTATCCATCCATCCATCCATCCATCTAAAGAGGAGGAGGAGGAGGAAGAGATTAGATTTATACCCTACCCTTCACTTGGAGCCTCAGAGTAGCTTACAGTCTCCTTTCCCTTCCTCTCCCCACAACAGACCCCCTGTGAGGCAGGTGGGGCTGAGGGAGCTCTGAGAACTGCTCTTGAGATCAGAGTCTGCACTCCTAGCCACTACACCAAACCGGCTCTCCTCTGCAAACAGACACGCGCTAAAGAGAGAGGGCGAGGTGGGGCAATCCTCTCAGCATGTTTTTTTAACTTCTACCTTAGTTACACTTACGTGTAGCATGAGGGGTTCTGTGGGGTATGTGTGCAAATCCTGAATTTTGGCTTTAATGCTTAAATGGAACTTTTAGTGGATTCTATAGAGGCACTACTAACAAAATCCATAGGTAAAGAATATGCATAGATGTGAATAATTTAAATTATGTACTGTAGGGGCTTAAGCACATTAGAAGGGCCCTGCTGGATCAGTCCATCTAGTCCAACCTTCTGTCTCACACGGGGCCAAGCAGTTCCTCTAGACAGCCAACAAACAGGGCAGAGAGGCTGAAAGGAATTGAAAACGTACCTGCCAGTATTGTAATGCCCCTGTATAAATCGATGGTGCGGTCTCATTTGGAGTACTGTGTGCAGTTCTGGTCACCGCACCTCAAAAAGGATATTATAGCATTGGAAAAAGTGCCGAAAAGGGCAACTAGAATGATTCAAGGGTTGGAACACTTTCCCTGTGAAGAAAGACTCAAGTACTTGGGAGGCTCTTTAGCTTGGAGAAACGTCGACTGCGGGGTAACATGATAGAGGTTTACAAGATTACGCATGGGATAGGGAAGGTAAGAAAGAAGTATTTTTCTCTCTTTCCCACAATACAAGAACTCGTGGGCACTCAATGAAATTGCTGAGCAGTCAGGTTAGAACAGTTAAAAGGAAGTCCTTCTCACCCCAAGGGTGATTAACATGTGGAATTCCTGCCACAGGAGGTGGTGGCGGCTACAAGCACAGCCAGCTTCAAGAAGGGATTGGATAAACAAATGGAGCAGAGGTCCATCAGTGGCTATTAGCCACAGTGTATTGTTGGAACCCTCTGTCTGGGGCAGCAATGCTCTGTAATCTTGGTGCTTGGGGGGAGCAACAGTGGGGGGCTTCTAGTGTCCTGGCCCCACTGATGGACCTCCTGACGGCACTTGGGTTTTTTGGCCACTGTGTGACACAGAGTGTTGGGCTGGATGGGCCATTGGCCTGATCCAACAGGGCTTCTCTTATGTTCTTACATTCTTCCCCTGATGTTGCCTCCTGACTCTGGAATTGAGAGGTTTAACACCTCTGAAGATGGAGGTTCCCCTCAGCCCCCATGGCTAGCAGCCACTGACAGACCTATCCTCCATGAATCTATCTATTCCCCTTTGAAAACTGTTTATTCCTGTGGCCATCACCTCATCCTCTGGCAGTGAACTCCACATTTGAATCACTCTCTGTGGAAAGAAGTATTTCCTTTTGTCCACCCTGAACCTATTGCTTGTGTGAATCTCTCATCCAACCATTTACTTCCATAGGCAGAGAGCCAGGAAATACGGAGACAGTTGCCACAGGGCACGAGGGGTTCCTAGAATTTTACTTCTTAACAACAATCGAGGCAGCAGCTGGAGGTGGCGCAACAGGCTCTGTGGGATACGGCAAAAACAATCAGCATAATCTATCCTGCAGCACTTTAGCACACGTTCCCCTGGTCTCCCATGTGATAATCTGGTTATCTGTACTCGCTCAAGTCACTGAAGTGGATTAGAATCCCCACTGTCTCTAAGCACCTGCCGAGCAAAAAGCAGTGGCTTCAAATTAACACAGAATGTTGTTGTGTGCGTGCTGCTGACCCCTTTACAGTTACAGGGTGTACAATTTAGAAACACCCCCGTATATGTTACAGTGTTAAGGAACTGGTAACTTGTTGCCTAGCCTAAAAATCACATCACCAACAGCTGATCTAGAACAAGGGTTAAAGACTGCTGTTTTAGATGCTCTTCCTGACATCCTCATGGACGACCCCCTTCCCTTGCTCTCCACCCCTCTGGTTCAGTTCCTCTTCCCCCACCCCAGTCCTTGAAGTGCCCACAGCCCAGAAGTGGGAGGGAACTGCAAACTTTGCCACTTGATCTTAAACTAATGTCTTAGATGGCATGGTTTGGTTTTATGGTTGTATTGTTTTTATGACAGTATACATCACCTAGCGCCCCACAGTTGTGTGGATTAGGTGATATCATTACATCAATATTCCATTATAACAGCCCTAAGCATAAAAGTTTCTGTGAATTCCCAGCTTCTTTAAAAGTACATCCCTAGCCCCCTCCATATATAAGGGGAAAGCCATACGTCTGCAACAAAAATGGGATAGAGACTTACTTTAAAATCATGAAAGTTGGAGATTCAAAGAACCTGCGAACAATACATGGAAGAGTCCTTTTAAAAAGAGGGTGGGGGAAATGTCTCAGTGTCCTGGAGATATGGGGGGGGGGAGGCGAGTGGAGAGTAAGGAGAGCATGAATACTGCAAACTCAAACATGAAAGTGGAGAAATGTGTTTTTGGTGCTGCAAAGATGACCCTGGGAGGGGATCTGATTTTTGCTGAAGAAGCTAAACCTGTTTTTGAAAAAGCGTTGGCTTTGACTTGGGGGCCTGTCCACGGTTGCAGAAAGATGCCCCGTGTCTTTTTTTGTTGTTGTTATAAATTGTCTTTATTAGTCGATTCAATACATACAGTATATAAAAGGCAATATCAACTGTTATCATCACATTCATATCTAAACAATAAGTCATACTAAATCAAAATAAAAGCAGCTAGCAAAGATAAACATCTTCAAATTAGTTCATTACATGGGCACTTTACAAATAAATCAGTTTTTTGTAGTGCTGTTTTCTGGGAAGAATGTCTTTTTCGTAAAAATAAGAAACCAAAGGGAACCACACTGATACCACGTGTTTTTCATATTGTTCATAAGTTATATCATAGGAGTTGTATGCTATTTTTATTAAAATAAAGATTTCCCATACCCTTTGGTGCCACATATCTGCTGTCGGTAGACTTTTGCCCGTCCACCAGGTTGCAATAGTCAGTCTCGCTGCTGCTATTAAAATATGGATTAGTTCTGCAGTGCTAGATCTCACTTTCGGATCTAACCAATTATGAAGTAGAAATATGTCAGGTTCCAGTGGCAGGTTGATTATTCTTTCTCAAGTTAGTTTCGTTTCTCTCTACTCTACTCCACAAGCAATAAAGCAAGAAGGGGGAGGGGGAAAGAATAACAGAGCTAACATACCTTGGTCCTCCATGATATTTCACAGGCCAGCTTTATGGAGGGCTCTAAAACAATTAATTACCATTGGAATTCTACCATGCTTGACAGTTCTGTCTTACCGTTGATTCCAGTGTGACTATTCTGTCTTTCATAATCATTATGTCTTCCTGTGTTTGTTTGCAGTCGTCTTTAAGAATCATGCTTAGGATCATGGCTGATTCTGCAGTTTGTGCTGTGAGCGTTAGGGCATCCGATATCTCCTCTAGCTTCTGTGTCGTTGGTCTCAAAATTTCTTCCATTTTTTCTGTTAAAGTCTTTAGTAGCGTTGCTTCCATATCTTTAAAGGAGCTCTGGAAGGATGAGTGGAGAGACTCTTGTATAGTCTCCTGTAGTGTTTTGATTGTAGAGGCTTCCATAGGCATTTCCTCTGTCGTTTCTGCATCACCCAATTTTGTGGCCACCATTTTGTTTTGCTCAGTTTTGTTTTCCACCTGATTTACAGGCCAGTTTTTCCGATTTCGATTTTAGGGTGAAATAGGAGCCCTTCTGCTTAGTCCTTTTGGCAGCCACGTCTTCGTTGGCTTCAGCAGCTATCTTCAGGTAGGGAAGCCTTTTTGTGTGTGTGTATTTTGCCATCGGTTCTAGTGCATATCGGGAGGGGGTTACAGGAGTGACAGGCTCATGCGTCCACCATTAGTCGTGGCTACGCTTCGCCCCTCCGCCCCATGTCTTTTAGGGTGCCCAGTTCCTCGTGTATTCCTGATTTGTCCACAACAGCAGCAGCACTTCCACAGAGACCTCTTGGCAATTAAAAGGGGAAAGAGAGGGCTTCTGTGGGTACACAGGGCTGGAGGGAATCCTGGCAGGCCCGAAAGCAACACCTGATGCAGCAGCCGGTGTTCGAATTCTACGCCCCAAACAGACCCATCCTCATTCCAGCAGATGGCTCATAAAGCAGATTGGGTGCAGTCTCTTGCAAAACACTGGCAAGCGTAGGTGACACCTGAGTGCCTCCACATCTCTCACTGGTGCAGAAACACACGGGGTTGTGAAAAGGCTGCTCAGGTTTTTATTTGCTTATGAAAGATCTAATCAATACATTTATGAGCAGACAGTAGCTATGGAAACAGCGAATAGGCCCTTTATCATTTGATTTAGCAATCAGTGGCTCTATTGCAAGTCCATATCAGGATGCTCAAGCTGCAAAAGTACCGGCTGGTGGCGCAACTCCTGTCCCCCCCCCTCCCTCCCCCATGTGTCCTGGTGGAGTCTTTGAAGAACACAAGGAAATGTGGGCATGACTTCATTTCCCCAGGCAAATTAAAATTGCAACATAGTGTGATAAAGATTTATTATGGCAGCCTCTGACCCAAGTTGTGACTGGCCACAACCCACAGATGCTTGTGCTGTGCGCAGGATATCAGACACTGCTAGCACCACAGACATGCAAAGAGCAAGTTGTCTGAAGAAGGGACCTCAGCACAGAGGCTCCTCCCCTGAGGCCACAAAGTTTGTTAGTCTTTCTGGTGCTGCCGGACTCCTCCGGCTCTTTCCTGCTGCTGCAAGCAGACTTACACAGCTGTCCATCTCAGGCTACAGACAGGAGATCACAGTGGCAGAGAGAGAGAACCTTTCAAGAAAGCGAAGGCAGGACAGCGAGCCTCTGCAGAGAAAGGCTGCGGAAAATCCATGATGGATGGTCATCTAGCTATTGCAAAGAGCAAACAAGGAGCCTGAAGTGAAGTCTTGAGCCAAGACTAACCAGGACGTGTCAAATATGGTAGAAAGATGCTGCACTCCCCCCAAAAGATGCCCTATGCTAACAAGCAGAGCCGCTGAAACCACACCCAGTTTGCACGCAATTTCAAAGGTTATTATTCAGCCGCCCTGAGCCCGCTTGCAGGTGGGCGGGATAGAAATCCAACAAAATAAAATAAAAATAGTCACAAACTGTTCTTTATATCCAGAAAGACCAACAGATCAGCTGCTGCCAGCCTAACAGGAATTTCTCCTCAGTTTCCCTGCTAAAAATCCAGGCAGTTAACTAAGGACAGTTTTCAGCACCCCAATCCCAGGCTTCCTGCAGCTGAACAGATTTGTAGAAGGATCTGTCCGGACTCTCAAAAGTCTGCTCAAGAAAACTAGCAATGAAGGTGGAAGTCAGCCGGCCACTGCTGGTGCACAAGAGTGCGCCCTTAAGGAACCCGACCATCTCTTAATCGGAAGGCTGTGGGCCTCACCTGCCCACAAGCTGATGGTTTACTGAAGCCTAATCATGCGGGACAAAGAGAATTCTGGAGCAGAAACAAAAATATTAATTTGACAAAGAGAGTACAGGATTTCCTAGAATGTATGCCCAGATGACCAAATGTGTTTATTTTATTTTATTTCATTTCATTCGTATCTTGCCCTCATATGAACACCAAAAAAATGTCCAGGCAAATAGGTGTGAAAAACCTCAGCTGGAGACCCGGGAAAGCCGCTGCCAGTCTTAGTAGGCAATACTGACTTTGAGGGACCCAGGGGGGTCTGATTCAGTAGAAGGCAGCTTCATATGTTCATATGAACATATGAAGCTGCCTTCTACTGAATCAGACCCCCCTGGGTCCCTCAAAGTCAGTATTGCCTACTGGCAGCGGCTTTCCCGGGTCTCAAGCTGAGGTTTTTCACACCTATTTGCCTGGACCCTTTTTAGTTGGAGATGCTGGGGATTGAACCTGGGACCTTCTGCTTACCAAGCAGATGCTCTACCACTGAGCAACAGCCCCATTCATGGCTCTCCAGGGTCTCAAGCTGAGGTCTTTCACGCCTATTTGCCTGGACCCTTTTTAGTTGGAGTTGCTGGGGATTGAACCTGGGACTTTCTGCTTACCAAGCAGATGCTCTACCACTGAGCCACCATCCCTCCAAAATTCCTCCCCACAAGCAGGCTTAGGGTGGGTTCCATCATCAAGCGCACACCATAAAATCCAGTCAGTAATTAAAATGCATTTAAAATGACCAGAACCTCAGCATTGAAACTGAGCAGCGCCTCGACAGATATCCACCCAAGCCGCCCTGAGACATCAGTCCAGCGGTATTGGAGACCACAAGCAGCCATCATGCCCGAGGTCTTCTGTGACCCAGTAGAAACTGATTGCCCTGCAGCTCTTACAACTGAAGAGGCTTCCCAGTCGGGCATTCCCCAGAGCTCTCCAAGAGAACCGGCTGCAGTTTCAGTCCACTGACCCAATCGAGAGGAAATTGGCTCCCAACAGGAGGGCCCATCAAATCTCCCTGATGAATGAATATCGAGGTCTTCAGCTAGAAAGACCAAAAAGGAACACAGTGTCATGGGGAAGATAATTTGTATAGCTAAGGGCTTGGATCCTGCCAAAAATTTCCTCCTCTTGAAAGGGGGGGGGGTTGTCAATACCCCCCCACCTGTGGTGACCCCAAATACCACCCCAATGCTGCTTCTGGGGGATGGGGTCATAAGGTTGCCAGCCTCCAGGTGGGAAATGGAAACAACCCACAAGGTTATAGTGACCACAATTACTAAAATTTCATGCACTATACTTCCAAATGTATAGGTGAAACACAAATGCAGACATACATTAAATTATGGAACACTCTCAAAAATGCCTTAACACAATAGAAATTCACAATACAAAGTAGAGTCCCACTGTACAGGAAGTCAACTTCATATCCTGCTTCGAAGTACCTTCCAGCAAAGGTAAATTCCACAGTCTTTTTTTCCACGGAGATCCCCTCCAGTAATTTCAAGCACAATCCAAATGAAAGATAACTTCAAATTCTTCATATAGTACATTTACAACCGACATCAAAGTCTTGTCTCTTTCCTAATAGGCAACTGCTCAAAGAAGAGCGGCAGGCGGGGCCTGGAGAGCTCTCTCTTTTTCAGCAGTTCTCCACCTGGCAGAGATCAACTCCCTTGGAGAAAATGGCCGCTTTGAAGGGCGGGCTCTATGGCATTGTTCCTTGCTGAGGCCCCTCCCCTCTCCAAACCCTGCCCTCTCTTGGCTCCACCCCCAGAGTCTCCTGGTATTTCGAACACAGACCTAGCAACCCTAGATGGGGATCCCCTGAGGAATATCTGGAAGGGAATCAGAGGTTTCCTGAGAAGGGGGGGAATCACAAAAGCTGCTCCTCGGGCAGAAATTTTAGGAGGGATCAAAGCCAATATTGTCATTATGTCAATTAAGGTGTTCCTGGATTCGAATCCAGATCTCCTACTGCAGACCAACCCAGAGGAGCCGTCTGAAACCCTCCCCATCTCCTCTCTCATACACAACATTCTGCTCACTTATAGACAATCACACCTCACTTTCCTTCCTGATGGGGACCCCAAATTAGCAAAAACAGGATACTCTGGGCATGAAGAGACTGAGCGAACTCATCCAAGACCACAGTCCACAAGCTATGTGCAAAGATCCGTGGGCCAAGAACCCAAAGGCTGCCTGCTCTGGACACGCCCCAGATCTTTAAACAGGAAGGTGCAGGGAAAAGCAGAGTACCACTGGCGGGTGGTTCATTTCTCTCCCTCGAGTATCTCACCACACTTCCCTTGGAGCCATTTTGCATGACCCTCTCCTGTCTTCTTGTAATACATCTTCTCTTACTCTCCCCAGTCCCAACTGACTCTGTGTGTGGTGTGTGTGTGTGGATTAAATATCTTCTAAACATGTGCAGAGTGCACTTCCTTCATTACTGAACAGTAGCCCTCCTCGGCCTCCCTGCACGCACTGAAGTCAAGCTCAGATGGGCAGCCATCTTTGCCAGAAACCTCAGGACAACATTGAAGTCTGGGGCACCTTGAAGACCAACAAATTCTGAGTATCAGCTTTCATGTGCAGGCCCTCTTCTTCAGAATGTATCTGGGAAAGTGTGCATGCACAGAACAAAACTTTGTTGGTCTTAAAGGTGTCCCTGGACTCCAACTTTGTACTGAAATCAGGGAGCAGCTAGAAAGGTGCCCTGTGTTTTGACTACCTGTAATATCCACCATTTCTTCATCTCTCCTGCAATTTCCTCCCACTGCGCCCCACACCCTCAGCTCCCTCCCGCACTGAGTTTCTCATGCGTCTCAGAAGGTCGAGTGTGCGGGAGAGCCGGGCATTACAACACCCTGGGAAGGCTGGCTCTCTCCACGGGTTCAGGGATCGAAATCCCAGCAGGCAGGAACCCAAGGCAAACCTCCCAAGCTCAGACTTGATTCAGAAAGGGAGCCCTTCTTCTCTCTCTCCTTCAGGCCTTTCCATGCAAAGGGCCAAAGAAGGTTACAGCCACTCTTCAGTAGCAGGAGCTCCCTGGGGGGACAACAGTCTACCAAATGTTAATGTAATAAACATTAACATTTCTGCATCACATCTTGCTTTGCCAGGCTTGCTCAATCAAGCTACAGAGCAAAGCCTCTCTTTTTTCTCCATCGGCTGGCCAGCACAGGAAGCCACTTATGTACAAAAGCTCGCACTGCCCAGCCATTTCATGTTTTGCTCTGGATCTTAGGCTCAAAGCATTGCCCACGAGATTTCTGTAATCAGTGTCTATAAATCCAAAGTAATTTTGCAACTTGCAGACACACATCTGAACAACAACTGAACAGCATACTCCAGTTTGCTACAGCAGACATTGTCTCCAGATTGTGATGCAATAATTCAGAGCAAGAGGGGTCAGTTATCAGAAGCTGTGAAACAAAATACTGCAAGAGTGCTAATCTTTTAAGTATATCTTAAGTTTTTAAAAAATCTCTAATTGTGTTTGTCTGTGTCCTTTATAAAGTTTATATCTCCGCTCCTTGGCCTGGCCCAACTAGGTCAAATCTGGCCCTCATAGCAAATGAGTTTGACACCCCTGCCCTAGATGAAGGATGACCGTGAGGCCCTGACCATGGACCATGTGACCATGTCACTTGCTGCTTCACTGCCTTATCAGACACCACTTCCTTTGCCTTGTATCTCATAGCCCCATTCAGATCCTTCTTCTCCAGCCTCATTTCATATTGAGCTCAACGGTCATGATAAACACCAGACCGCAACTCTGTCCCTGCAGGACTGTATACAGAGGTCACTTCTGAGGTGGAAGCAGCAGTCCTGAAAAGTTATCGGGTCGTAACCAGCCAGCCTGGAAAACCTGCTTCCCTTCTCTTTTCCCTTCTCTCTTGTCAAGCTTGGTACCTTCGGGCTTGTTGAAGAGCGCTGGTGAGTGCAAAAGCTTGCACAACCTTTTGATGTCAGTCTGGCTGCTCCTAATGAATGGAACCACACAGGTGTCGTTTGTCGGGCACGCGGGTGGCTGCCTGCAGTTTCCTTCACAGAGATGGAGGCCAAGTGCTTCCAAGCCTGCCTCAGAAGTAGACCTTCCTTTTATGACTCTACAGCTGCAGCCTCTCCTGATCTGCTCTTGAGGGCTGCTGGCTCTCCTGCCACGCGCTCTGACTAAAAATCCCACAATTTAAAATAACTGGAAATAAAGTACATTAATTATGTCGATTGGCTGCACATTTGTGTTTCCCTTGGTTTACCTTTTGGGTACAAAACAGAATCAACTGATTATTCCACAGTGAAGCCAGATGAATTCCATTTAGCATCCTTTTGAGTGTGCAGAGAGTTTTTTCTTCCTTAATTTCTCCAGCAACAGCTGAGCAGAGCTGAAGTCTGAATCCCAACACTCTGTTCCACTACTGCCCCGTACTCTGCCCGCACCAGCTGAACTGACTTGAATTAAGGCATGGCCCTTGGCCTGAGAGAGCTGCTATGCAGGAAAGGGAGATGTTATCAGCTGGCTTCAGACATGCAGAGTGAAAGCAAGGGGAAACACCCATGCACAATAGACCACACATACACACCGCTGAAGCCTCTTTTCTCCTCCACAACCAAGGCCCCGATAGCTTCGACTTTTCTTATCTTTAAAATATCCCCTGGATTGAAATAATCAATTGGTTTGAGACAGCACTCTGCTAAGAAGAGAGGCCATGATGTGATGGCCCTGACCAGCACAGGACCTGTTCAGACGAAGGACCTCCACTCCACGACGGCTGGAGAGAGATCCTGAAGGCATCTTCCCTGCTCAGACCCCCAAAGGCTTCTGGAGGCTTCTTGGTTTGCTTATGAACGAAAGACAAGAGCCCGAGTCCGGCAGCATGTTCACGCCTGACTCCCTTTGTGGAGGGGAGGAGCTTCCAGGGTATCTGAGGAAGTGAGCAGCGACTCATCACAGAGGCTCCTCCCCTGAAGCCACAAAGTTTGTGAGTCTGGAAGGTGCCGCTGGACTGGAGCTCTTTTCTCCTGCCACAGACTGACGAATGCAGCAACCCCCTCTTTGTGGATGGCCATTCTCTTTCATCAGCCTTCCTCTCAGGGGCTCAAGGGGGGTGGCCCCACAGGAGTCAGCACAATCAACAAAACGGGACATTCGATAGCCAATGAACATATTAGAAGTCTGGAACCCCTAGAAAGAACTGCAGGATCACATAAAAGGGAACACGACACAATCAGCAGTGCAAAAATTATGGAACACAGCTCACAGGAAGCTATGCAAATCAAACCACAAATCCTAATCACTGACCAAAGTAATTTTGTGAACTATTCCGTACCCTGCAACCCTAGAAGGCCCTCTTGGATAATTCAATCTTGTGTTTTTTGTGGGCAGCCAGGTGAGTGGGAGTCTTCCTGACCTCATGTAGGCTCTTCCACAAGGTGGGGGCCACCACGGAGAAGGCCCCTGTATGGGCAGGTGTTGATTTAGCCCATTTGCAGGTTGGCCCCTGCCAAAGCCTCTGCTCAGAGGAGCAAAGCTGTCATGAGGGAGCAGAGGGGGAGAGGCAGTCCTGTGGATAAGAAGGGCCAAAGCCATGAGGGCAGCCCCCATCTTAAATCACACATTCAGTGGGCAGTCAGTGGAGCATCTGCAGAAGGTCATGTGCCTGCTCCGTCTAGTTCCCATGGATGGATGGATGGATGGATGGATGGATGGATGGATGGATGGATGGATGGATGGATGGATGGGTGGATGGATGGATGGATGGATGGATGGATGGATGGATGGATGGATGGATGGGTGGATGGATGGATGGATGGATGGATGGATGGATGGATGGATGGATGGATGGATGGATGGATGGATGGATGGATGGATGGATGGGTGGATGGATGGATGGGTGAGTGGATGGATGGATGGATGGGTGGGTGGGTGGACGGATGGATGGATGGATGGATGGATGGGTGGGTGGGTGGATGGATGGATGGGTGGGTAGGTGGATGGATGGATGGATGGATGGATGGATAGATGGGTGAGTGGATGGACGGATGGATGGATGGATGGATGGATGGGTGGGTGGGTGGATGGATGGATGGATGGATGGATGGGTGGGTGGGTGGGTGGGTGGATGGATGGATGGATGGATGGATGGATGGATGGATGGATGGATGGATGGATGGATGGATGGATGGGTGGGTGATGGATGGATGGATGGGTGGGTGGGTGGATGGATGGATGGATGGATGGATGGATGGATGGATGGATGATGGATGGATGGATGGATGGATGGATGGATGGGTGAGTGGATGGATGGGTGGATGGATGGATGGATGGATGGATGGATGGATGGATGGGTGGATGGATGGATGGGTGAGTGGATGGATGGATGGATGGGTGGTGGACGGATGGATGGATGGATGGATGGATGGGTGGGTGGGTGGATGGATGGATGGGTGGGTAGGTGGATGGATGGATGGATGGATGGATGGATGGATGGATGGATGGATGGATGGGTGGGTGGGTGGACGGATGGATGGATGGATGGATGGATGGGTGGGTGGGTGGATGGATGGATGGGTGGGTAGGTGGATGGATGGATGGATGGATGGATGGATGGATAGATGGGTGAGTGGATGGACGGATGGATGGATGGATGGATGGATGGATGGGTGGGTGGGTGGATGGATGGATGGATGGATGGATGGGATGGGTGGGTGGTGGATGGATGGATGGATGATGGATGGATGGTTGATGGATGGATGGATGGTGGATGGATGGTGGGGGTGGATGGATGGATGGATGGGTGGGTGGGGTGGATGGGGTTGGTTGGATGGATGTGTTGGAGGTTGGATGGTTGGATGGATGGTGGGTGTGTGGATGGTGGGTGGATGGAGGGATGGATGGGATGGTTGGATGGTGGTGGGTGGTTGGTTGGAGGGTGTGGGTGGTTGGTGGATGGGGTGGGTGGGTGGTGGATGGATGGTGGGATGGTTGGATGGTGGGTGGGTGGATGGTTGGTTGGGTGGGTGGTGGATGGTTGGTGGATGGTTGGTTGGATGGTTGGATGGTTAGTTGGGTGAGTGGATGGGATGGATGGTTGGATGGTTGGATGGAGGGTGGGTGGGGGGGTGGTGGATGGTTGGTTGGATGGATGGTTGGTGGGGGGTGGTGGTGGGTGGTTGGGTTGGTTGGTGGATGGATGGAGGTGGTTGGTTGGGTGGGGGGTGTTGGTGGTTGGTGGGGTGGGGTGGTGGGTGGTTGGGTGGGTGGTGGTGGTGGATGGGTGGGGGTGGGTGGTGGTGGTGGTGGTGGGTGGTGGGTGGATGGTTGTGGTTGGTTGGTTGGATGGTTGGTTGGTTGTGGTGGTGGTGGATGGATGGTGGTGGGTTGGTTGGGTGGGATGGGATGGATGGTGGTGGGTGGTTGGTGGGAGTGTGGGTGGGGGATGTGGGTGGGGGGTGGTGGAGGGTGGAGGTTGTGGGTGGGTGGGTGGGTGGTGGATGGTTGGGTGGGTAGGTGGTTGTGGTTGGTGGTTGGTGGATGGATGGTTGTTGTGGTGGGTGGTGGTTGGATGGATGGTTGGAGTGGTGGGTGGTTGGTGGTGGGTGGTGGTGGTTGGTGGTGGGTGGATGGTGGGTGGGGTGGATGGGGTGGGATGGTTGGGGTGGTGGTGGGTTGGTGGTGGTGGATGGTGGTTGGTGGGTGGGTGGTGGTTGGTGGTGGGTGGGTGGGTGGTGGTTGGTGGTGGTGGATGGGATGGTGGTTGGTTGGTGGGTGGTGGGATGGGTGGTGGGTGGTTGGGTGGTTGGATGGTGGGTGGTGGGTGGGTGGTGGATGGTGGTTGGGTGGTGGTGTGGTTGGTGGGTGGGTGGGTGTGGTTGGTGGGTGTGGTTGGGGTGGTGGGTGGTGGTGGTTGGTGGTTGGTGGTTGGGTGGTGGTTGGTGGTGGTTGGTGTTGGTGGGTGGTGGTGTGTGGATGGGTGGTGGTGGGTGTGTGGTGGGTGGTGGTGGTGGTGTGGGTGGTTGGATGGGTTGGTGTTGGATGGGTGGGTGGTGGGGTTGGTGGTGGGTGTGTGGTTGGTGGGGTGGTGTGGTTGGTGGTGGGTGGTTGGTGGTGGGTGTGGGTGGGTTGGTGTGTGGTGGAGGGTGGGTGGATGGGTGGTGGTTGGTGGGTGGTGGGTGGGTGGTGGGTGGGTGGGTGGGTGGTGGTGGGTGGTTGGGTGGGTTGGTGGTGGGTGGGTGGGTGGTGGGGGTGGTGGGTGGTGGTGGGGGGTGGGGTGGTGGGTGGGTTGGGTGGGGGTGGGTGGGTGGGTGGTGGTTGGTGGTGGTGGGTGGGTGGGGTGGGGGGGTGGTGGTGGTGGGGGGGGTGGTGGTTGGTGGTGGGTGGGTGGGTGGTGTTGGGTGGGTGGTGGTGGTGGTGGTGGTGGTTGGTGGGTGGTGGTTGGTGGGGATGGGTGGGTGGTGGGTGGGTGGTGGGTGGGATGGTTGGTTGGGTGGTGGTGGGTGGTGGTGGTGGGTTGGTTGGGTGTGGGTGGTTGGTGTGGTGGTTGGGGTGGTGGGTTGTTGGTTGGTGGGTGGGGGTGGATGGTTGGTTGGTTGGTGGGTGGGGTGGGGGGTGGGTGGTGGTGGGTGGTTGGTGGATGGTGGGTGGTGGGTGGGTGGGTGGGTGTTGGGATGGGTGGGTGGTGGTGGTGGTTGGTTGGTTGGTGGTTGGTGGATGGGTGGGTGGGTGTTGGTGGTGGGTGGGGTGGGTTGGTGGTGGGTGGGTGGGTTGGTGGTGGGTGGGTGGGTGGGTTGGTGGGTGGGTGGGTGGTGGGTGGGATGGTTGGATGGATGGTGGGGGGTGGGTGGGTGGGTGGTTGGATGGTGGGTTGTGGTTGATGGGTGGGTGGTTGGTGGTGGATGGATGGATG